>NC_071671.1:20533257-20836287 GCF_028554725.1 Zeugodacus cucurbitae
CAGGGTGTGTCATATATTGAAACATTTTAAATTATAAATATTTCTGAAAATAAAAGATATACATGTGTGTATAAAATTGGTCTGCAAATTCTCTTTTAAACCTATAACAACACCACCTGCCGAGTAAATAAAAATTACCTCCCGACAATCATTCATCACTACATATTAAAAATATCTTATTTTTCACTTTGTAATTACATTTATTTTTTTATTCATTACATTTTTGTTAATTACTCATTTATTTTTTTTCGGTTTTCTTATTTATTGCCATCACTGTAATTAGCATAAATCTACAAACCTGCGCAGAGCACATGCATTACGCCTACGGAATAAATAAATAATTCGCGTACAAAAGTCAATTGTGGTAATTTATCAAAATAAGATAGCGCTGATCTGGAGATGGATGTGGCGTATGAGTAATGTGTTTAAGATGGAGTGGTTGGAAAGGGTTGGACACTCCAATGGTTGAATGTGTGACAATTTATGTTATTTTTGGATTTTCAATTAATTTTCTTTTGGTATTAATTAAAAATTCATATTGTAAAAATTTATTGCTTGTTTATTTTGAAAGTTAATTTTCGACAAGGTTGCCACTCTTGCAAATGGGTTGAAATAGAGTTGCCAACTTCTCTTACAAATAAATGTGTATAAAAAATAGATATTTAAACAATTTCTTCGTATTTTTAAAGGTTTTGGATACTATTTGTCATATCATTTCAGTTATATCAGATTAGGGTTGTAAAGTCCTCTCTCGACGAACAAAAATCAAACTCTACAAGTCTCTCATCATTCCCGTCCTACTTTGCGGTGCAGAAGCGTGGACGATGTCAACATCCGATGAGACGGCACTGAGTTTTCGAGAGAAAGGTTTTGCGGTAGATTTATTTATACATGTTGTTTGAATGGACGAAAACACTCCAGCTCTAAAAGTATTCGATGCATTACCCGCCGGAGGAAGACGAGGAAGGGGAAGGCCGCTACTCCGTTGGAGGGACCAGCGACCCGGTTACCTTAGGAATCTCCAACTGGCGCCGAACTGCGAAGGAAACCGGCTAAGCGGTTCAACGCCAACCACATACACACATACATATACATGGCTCTATACGTTAAATATTAAATTTTTAGTAAAGAAAACATGAATAATGTCACAAAAAAAATGCATAAAATAGTTTTTAAAACATTCAATAGATTTCCTGTTGCTTGCTTATTTATTGTGCTCTATGCATACGGTAAACAGCCCAGTAGTTCGGCTGGTGTCAAGCGATTACTAGAACGCTAAACCTACTAGCGATTTCATGCATTACTAGCATTTAGTCTTTTCGCTAATGATTTGTAATGCAACGAGGCATTACTCGAAAAATGAATTAGCAAAACCCACCCCTAAAAACACTACTCTGAGTTGTTTTTTTCATTTCGCGCTCTCTCTCTCTCTAGTCTCTTTTGTCAATTCAATCAATTTAACATTATTATACGAAAAACTAATAATATTTTTTATTTTGTACACATATGTACGTATGTATATTAAATAATAAATAAAAATTAATTAAAATAACTAATAATAAAAAACTAATATTAATAAAGAAAATAAATAATTAGTAAATAAGAATAATATAATGTAAGATAATTTTTAAGGACGAAAAAAGGGAGGAGATAAAAAATAAGAATAGTAGAAAATAAGAAAAAAAAATATATATCTTTATATTTCGTAAACATTTGTTTTATTTTTTGTAAAAGTGTTGTTTTCAAAAGTTTTTCTCAGGCGTAGAACCACAAGCGTTAATGGACCAGTAGAATCGCTAGCGATTTTGAATTAATGAAACCTCTAGCGTATTCGAATTAGTCAAATCACTAGCCATTTTGAATTAACGAAAACGCTAGTGATTCTGTTCTAGCGATTCACTAACGATTTTGGAACTAGTCCTTTCAGCAATGACTGGTAATGCAGAGTCGCACCGCTCGATTACCCTCGTAGGACATTGCAATGTAAAAATCGTTAGTCAAATACCATTGCATGTAATCGGGCTAGGACCGGTGCTAATGATTCGGAATTAGTTATATCGTTAGCTCTTCTCCGATGGTACCGAACTACAGGGAGATGTTGTGTGTAAGAGTAATATTTGTTTATTTTCATTTGCTTTGCAGATTATTTGCTAATATTGTTAACATAGCTAAAGCCAGTGCTATTGTTGTTGTTTAAGCACACAGATTATCACGATTTTTCTGTCATTTTTCCTACACTCTGTTCGCAATTGTACCGTTAAAAAGTTTGATTCTTGCCGCTGGCATTCTTATGCAACTCAGCATTGTATATTTATTTATTTATATATATTTAAGTGTTTGTGTGTTTGTGAGTGTTTATCTACTGTATTTGCGCACGTGAGCCGCCATTTGCTTGCGTTCATTCAATTTTCACTCAAATACACACCTTTGGAAAAATCATTAAAAATCAATGTGCACTTGTAATGCGACAGTTAGGCTTGTGTGAGTGTTTATATGCTTATATGTTAATATGTGGGTATGAGTATGTTTCAGTGTACATTTTCCATTATTTCACCGATTGGAAAACAAAATTTAAGCAAAGTGGTAGCGAGAGCGTATCTTTTGATGGAATGAGTGTAAATTGCGCGCATTCATATTATAATAATGCTTGGTTGAGCGGAAATAAATTGATGGAAATTATTGGAATTTATAACAGAAAGTGTGTTAAAATTATCCATTTCAAATGCGGGACGCTTTAGACTTATCGGCTGAAGTTGGTTTGATTCAGCGTTAGTGCTAGAGATTTCGTTTGCATAGATTGTAGAGAAAAAATTCGTTACTTTAAAATAAAAACTGGAATGAAAATATTTTGTTTGATCATTCCTATGAAGGCTATATCATACTGAGTATCTTTCTAGTTTGGAAAGGCTTTTTGAAATGCCTTAAGCTGTTTACGGCTGGAATAAAGACTTTCGGACTCGCCGTTTTACCCCATGATATGACCCAATGTATATGGGTGTTCATTTGGAATAAATGAAGTTAACAATTTATTTACATCAGCATGATAACATCAGATATAATTGAGTTAAACCGATCAGCAAGAGAAAGTAAGCGAACTCAATATTGCTGTGTTCCAAGGTTATAGGTCTATTTTTCAATGCCGGTTGTCCTTTAAAGTACACTCAGTGATTAATTTGTATATAACAATACTTCGCTGTGAGAACAAAAATATTTTATAAAGTCCAATGAACATATAATTGTTTCTCATGCAAGTTTCCTGTATAATTATTAAATAATTTATGTAGCTTGACTTGGTAATCCTTCTAAAAGATACTGCGCGAAACTGAAGAAGTGTGCATGTAATATTGGAAAATCTTCTATAATATTTCCATTTAAAATAATATATTTTAAATACCGTATACATATAAATTGTTATGCTTGATATTGAATATACACTTACTGAAAGATGTATTACATGTACGTAAATGCTTGAAATCGAGCCGTACTACATACATTTATACTTATGAGTCAACTACACCGTAAAACATACAGTTTAGACTTTAGGGAAAGCAGCTTCTCACATACCTAGAAAGAAAAGAAAATAAAAATAAGTTATTTATAATACATATAAGAAAATTAATAATATGAATTTTAATAAGACCTAATAATACTCAAAAGTAATTATTTGAATATACAAAATTAAAAAAAGTAAGGAAGGGCTAAGTTCGGGTGTAACCGAACATTATACACACATTATACTCTCGCAATTTATTTAATTTATTTATTTAACTTTATTTATATTATAAAATACACAATTTGACCCACATATTCGTCATATATATTGTATAAAGTCCATTAAAAATTGGAAACCAAAATATTAGGTTAGAAGCACCGAGGTCCTCGTGTTCGATATATGGGGCCTTAAAAACCTATGGTCCGATTTCGGCGATTTTTAGAATGGGGCTGCCACACTATAAACATAGTATTTGTGCAAAGTTCTGCATCGATATCTTCACTAGTACTTACTTTATATATTGTAATGTAAACGATTCAGATTGTCTTCAAAGCTCTGGTATATAGGAAGTAGGCGTGGTTGTGAAGCGATTTGGCCTATTTTCACAACATATCATTGGGATATAAGGAAACTCTTCCAAACCAAGTTTCATTAAAATCGGTCGAGTAGTTCCGGAGATATGGTTTTTGACCCATAAGTGGGCGACGCCACGCCCATTTTCCATTTTGTAAAAAAATCTGAGTGTAGCTTCCATCTGCCATTTCTTATGTGAAATTTAGTGTTTCTGACGCTTTTCGTTAGTGAGTTAACCCACTTTTAGTAATTTTCAACTTAACTTTTGTATGGGAGGGGGCGTGGTTATTATCCGATTTCTGTCATTTTTGGACTGTATAAGGAAATGGCTAAAAAAACGACTGCCGAAAGTTTGGTTTATATAGCTCTATTGGTTTGCGAGATATATACAAAAACCTATTTGGGGGCGGGGCCACGCCCACTTCCCAAAAAAAAAAAATACATTCAAATATGGCCCTTCATAGTGCGATCCTTCATACCAAATTTTATTTCTATAGCTTTATTTATGGCTTAGTTGTGGCAATTTATGTGTTTTCGGTGTTCGCCATTTTGAAGGCGTGACAGTGATCCGATTCGAAAGCAACCTTCCTATGGTGCCAAGAAATAAGCGTGCCAAGTTTCATCAAGATATCAAGGACGGACGGACAGACAGACATTCGGATTAGCACTCCACTCTTCACCCTGATCACTTTGGTATATATAACCCTATATCTAACTCGTTTAGTTTTGGGTGTTACAAACAACCGTTATGTGAACAAAACTTTTGTTGCGAGAATATAAAAATGTTAAAGTGTCGAATGAATTATGCTCTCTATATACATAGATTGACTAACCGTTGAATGAAAAAATGCCTACTTTCAGGCAGTGGAGGCACTTTACTACCTTGATGCTTCAAATCCATATATTCTGCAAGTATTTTCTGCTTCTTATCACATTTTGTTGTTGGACTACTATAAATTTTCGTTGGTAACTTGCACGCATGGCAAACTAGCCGACTGAATACTGAATAGTAGCTAGTAGTTGCTGAATTCACATACTTTAATATAGTAGAACTTTAAGTGTGTTTATTTCAAAGTAAAAGTTAACCATAAAAGTGAACAAAACCTTTTCCGTGTAGCAATTTTCTGCACACGAGCTCTTTTTCATTGGCCTCGTTAAACATATTTCACCTCATAATTTCCTATTTGTCACACTCTTATTG
This sequence comes from Zeugodacus cucurbitae, assembly GCF_028554725.1. NCBI lineage: Eukaryota > Metazoa > Arthropoda > Insecta > Diptera > Tephritidae > Zeugodacus > Zeugodacus cucurbitae. The sequence goes on from NC_071671.1 coordinate 20,538,525, forward strand.
CGAATGAATATTTAAAATGATTCACGTTGCTGCTGGCGACAAATGTACTCAGCAATATATTATGCGCCCAAGTGTATGCTGTGTACATAAATTTGGTGCTCGTGCTAACCGCTGATGCTTATTTATTATGTATTTTATTTATTTATGCAGAAAGTTTAGATACATTTCTAAGGTAGTTTGCACCATGAATGTGTTGATAATTGTTGATATTTGGAATTCCGAGATTAAAAAATTACAATCGGAATTTCTGAATTTTTGGAAAAAATTTATTTTCACAGCACATAATTGTTGAATTAATTTGTTGTAGAAAATTAAAATATAAAATATCCATATTTCGAGAAGAATACTTCTGCTTTATCTTAATGATACATTCTTTTAGTAGCACGAATATATTTTACTCAATTTTTCTGTAGTTTGTTTTTATTTTATATAGATTTCTTGAAATTTATGAGTAATTAAGTTGTTTCTTGTTAGAAATTAAGCATATATTTGGTTCCGAGTTATTTGGGAACCAAATTTTTGGTGGAATACAACTTTAAGGGTTTCCTGAACTCATCAAATCACTGGATTATTAACTTGAGACTTTTTTAAACTTCAGTTCTCTCTTAAGCTTTGACAAACTTAAAACCTTAAATAAAAATACTAAGATTACAGAAATAAGGTAAACTAATTGGATATTACTACCCGAGATTATGAAGCAATTTCATTTACAATTTACCATTTTACAACGATAATTTCAAGCTCTCCTTTCGCAACAAGTTTATAAAAATTATAACTGACGTGAAATTGCGAAAAATTTTGCTACAAAATCTGGCTATATATAGTATATATTTTAGCCATTTTCACCATAAACAGATTCTACACAACTCGTTTATAAGAGAACCTACAAATCTTACACCTAACCACTCAACCTTACGTCCGTTTCACTAATTCTTTTTATATTCATTTTTATGACAAGAATGTTTACGCTCATCTCATCCACTTTCCTTTTATTCCATTGCAGTTTGCACTTACCAGCTTAATTCATTTTCTCGCACTATGCGCGGCGCCATGCAACATTTTCTATTTATTTCCACTAGAATTATGCTAAGCCACGCATAACTGCAGAAAAACGCTTCATTTGTGCCACTTAATGTCACTGGCGCGTGCTTGAAAGCGTTGAATTGCGAGTGTTGGTTGTGTCTCGCACCCCCTCTACTAACATCGTCTTCAACTTGATGAGCGCGTTTGAGTGGTTAGCCATTGCGGAGAATGAACAGTACTAGGAAAACAAGTGGACACACACAGTAAGTTCTGCACACACTTTTGTTTACTTTCTCATACAAAAAGCACATAAACTACTTTTCCTAATGATAATTCAATGGTGTGGGTGGCAAGGACATGGGCAGTCTGAGGCAGACCGTGTAAAGTGGATGTCGTTGAAGTAGATAATGCAAGAAACAAAGAAAAGCACAATTGATGAATTCAATGAGCTAAACAATGAATAGGAGAAAGAAATGATGTGATGCCACACAGCTGTGTCGCATGAAAGAACTTGCGAATAAAGTGAAGTGTAGTCTATAGTTATGCGAACGTCTGTATAAGCGCGTTAAAATTAAAATTAACATTAAAATTAAAATTAAAATTAAAATTAAAATTAAAATTAAAATTAAAATTAAAATTAAAATTAAAATTAAAATTAAAATTAAAATTAAAATTAAAACTAAAATTAAAATTAAAATTAAAATTAAAATTAAAATTAAAATTAAAATTAAAATTAAAATTAAAATTAAAATTAAAATTAAAATTAAAATTAAAATTAAAATTAAAATTAAAATTAAAATTAAAATTAAAATTAAAATTAAATTTAAAATTAAAATTAAAATTAAAATTAAAATTAAAATTAAAATTAAAATTAAAATTAAAATTAAAATTAAAATTAAAATTAAAATTAAAATTAAAATTAAAATTAAAATTAAAATTAAAATTAAAATTAAAATTAAAATTAAAATTAAAATTAAAATTAAAATTAAAATTAAAATTAAAATTAAAATTAAAATTAAAATTAAAATTAAAATTAAAATTAAAATTAAAATTAAAATTAAAATTAAAATTAAAATTAAAATTAAAATTAAAATTAAAATTAAAATTAAAATTAAAATTAAAATTAAAATTAAAATTAAAATTAAAATTAAAATTAAAATTAAAATTAAAATTAAAATTAAAATTAAAATTAAAATTAAAATTAAAATTAAAATTAAAATTAAAATTAAATTTAAAATTAAAATTAAAATTAAAATTAAAATTAAAATTAAAATTAAAATTAAAATTAAAATTAAAATTAAAATTAAAATTAAAATAATAATAATTTACTATATCGATAAAATAAAGACATAAGTACTAAATCATTATGATTATTATCGTATAATTTTACTGGATTGAACCACAAAATCATTAAGTGTCAAATCAACACAGCACACACAAACAGACATACATACGAGGGGTGTTATATATATTTCTGGCCTAATAATGAAAATAGGAATATTTATCAACGAAAATGGTTTTATTGTTTTTCAAAATATTCTCCATCAAGATTTATACACTTTTGCATGCGCTCAAACCAATTTTCGAAGAACTTTTTTTGAGCCTTTTTTGGAGCGATAGGCAAATTGTACGGGATCCAACGAGAACAAACCGTTTTTAAGACCAGGTGTTCATGCAATATCGAATGTATGCTGGTGGGAGAAATGCATAGGCATGCCTCTATCTGAAGGTATGTTACATGAAAGTCTTGCATTATCAGTTCACGTACGGCATCGATGTTTTCTGGCACAACGGCTGTTTTTGGACGACCTTCACGGAATTCGTCTTTGAGCGAGCGTCTGCCACGATTGAATTCGTTGTACCAGTTTTTCACAGTGCTATGGGATGGTGCTTCATAGCCATACAAAGATTTTAGTTCATCGATGCACTCTTGTCGCGATAATCCACGTCGAAAGTTGTGAAAAATGATCGCACGAAAATGTTCACGAGTTAATTCCATTTTTTGGCCGAGATGAATTTTTTAATTCCCTGTAAATAAAACAATTCACGATTAAATGACAAAATGTTCTGAGTGATGTTATGCTAAAAAATGTCAAACTTTCCAATGGAAATGTCAGATTGCACCTGGCAACACTTAGTGTTGCCTAGGCCAGAATTATAAAGGGTGATTTTTTAAGAGCTTGATAACTTTTAAAAAAAAAAAAAAACGCATAAAATTTGCAAAATCTCATCGGTTCTTTATTTGAAACGTTAGATTGGTTCATGACATTTACTTTTTGAAGATAATTTCATTTAAATGTTGACCGCGGCTGCGTCTTAGGTGGTCCATTCGGAAAGTCCAATTTTGGGCAACTTTTTCGAGCATTTCGGCCGGAATAGCCCGAATTTCTTCGGAAATGTTGTCTTCCAAAGCTGGAATAGTTGCTGGCTTATTTCTGTAGACTTTAGACTTGACGTAGCCCCACAAAAAATAGTCTAAAGGCGTTAAATCGCATGATCTTGGTGGCCAACTTACGGGTCCATTTCTTGAGATGAATTGTTCTCCGAAGTTTTCCCTCAAAATGGCCATAGAATCGCGAGCTGTGTGGCATGTAGCGCCATCTTGTTGAAACCACATGTCAACCAAGTTCAGTTCTTCCATTTTTGGCAACAAAAAGTTTGTTAGCATCGAACGATAGCGATCGCCATTCACCGTAACGTTGCGTCCAACAGCATCTTTGAAAAAATACGGTCCAATGATTCCACCAGCGTACAAACCACACCAAACAGTGCATTTTTCGGGATGCATGGGCAGTTCTTGAACGGCTTCTGGTTGCTCTTCACCCCAAATGCGGCAATTTTGCTTATTTACGTAGCCATTCAACCAGAAATGAGCCTCATCGCTGAACAAAATTTGTCGATAAAAAAGCGGATTTTCACATTTCGAACCGAACACTGATTTTGGTAATAAAATTCAATGATTTGCAAGCGTTGCTCGTTAGTAAGTCTATTCATGATGAAATGTCAAAGCATACTGAGCATCTTTCTCTTTGACACCATGTCTGAAATCCCACGTGATCTGTCAAATACTAATGCATGAAAATCCTAACCTCAAAAAAATCACCCGTTATATAGCAGCTCGTATGTATGTACATAAAGTCGTCACTGTGGCAAAGAGTGCTGATGCGTTTGCCATTGAATTGCGGAATTATCCACTGACTGCTTTGCTAACAAGATGGAAATTTATCGATTCGTGTATTAGCCAAACACATACATTGACATATTTGTGGTGGTATCCATTAGATACATATTTATCTATACTCAATAGTTCACTGACAATCACATGAGTGTACACACACACACACATTCACACGCACCAGCGCAGCTAAGTAGCCACTTAAGTATATTTGCCTGTTCAACTGCCAATTGCACTTTTCTCTTTGTCAGCCACAGATATACAATATACAAATAATCTTTCACTGTGCCGGAGTGTGCGTGTGTGTTAGCTTGTGGCACTTAAGTGCTTGGCAATTTCACGTGTTCAATTACAGAGAAAAGTATGCACTTTCCGCTTTTATACTTTATTTAATTTTCGATTTTATTTTGAACAAACAATTTTGCACACATACAAACTGGACGATTATGTAATTTATATGCGCGGATGCTAAGGGATATGTTTATGGATATATTCCCATATATGAAGAAATTATTTATGAATTTTGGTTTGGGAAATTTTTTTACTTTATTCCAGATAATCCTTCGAAAATATATTCATAAGTGCACTTCATTTATGTTTGCATTAAATTAACTTTTGCAATGTAAAATCGATCAAAATTTGTATAGTCGATGTCGGTATATAATTCATTCCGATAACTTCACAGTCAATTTATAGACCAAAAATATATTAAATAGTTTTATCTCTTCTGCTATGTTTGGGTCAATTTAACTAAATTTTTAGTAAAACTCGTCGAAATTCGCGTGTTAGTCTAGTCGTATTGTATTGATTCTTCTTATATTTGTTAACTGCAGTAAAAGGAATAGATAAATATGAAAATTAAAATAATATCTGTTTTTTATGTTGCTGGAGGATGCCAAATGTAATTTCATTACACTTATTACGTTGTTGGGTCAATTTGACCCACCAGGTTTTTGAAACATTTTGCCGTATATTATTACAACACTCGATCAAAAACGCCGACAAAGAAAGCTAGTTATCGGAAATCGAGTATATTTTGGACAGCTCTATTCTCTGCCAGAGATGAATCCACCAAAAAAAGACAGCGATGTTTCTTCTGTCATCATACAAAAAATTCGAACAAATATTCAGCTGTTTGTAGTACGTGCCAAAAATTTGTTTGCAAGGAACACACAGCTTAGTTTGTGAAAATTGCCGTTAAAACATACATATCTCAACTATTTTCTACAATTAACATACACTTAACTTGATTCAAATAAAAAAAACAAACTCTTTCAATAAAATAGTGTTATTAGTGGAGTTTTTATACATAAATGGGTCAAATTGACCCAAAAAACTATATGTGTAATTTTTTCCTAACATAGCAGAAGGGTTAAATATTTACTGACGGTTTTGTTCTGATTATTGAGATATCGATTGTACTATCGATTAAAATTTCGATTGCAAAAATCGATAAAACTAGTAATCGTAATACTAATGTTTTGCAATCATAACTTTTGAGCTACCTACAATGTTCGTTTTGCTTGGAGTTAATAACGTTTAATATAATGTTGTTCTTTGCAGTTATAGACTAATCGATTTCAATGAAAAGTTATCGAACAGTGGACGTTTGTTAAGCCTAAAAAGATACCTATGTTCCAATTTTTATACTCTCGCAACCTGTTGCACAGAGTATAATAGTTTTGTTCACATAACGGTTGTTTGTGTCACCAAGAAATATTAGAGTTAGATATGGGGTTATATATACATAAATGATCAGGATGACGAGTAGATTTGAAGTCCGGATGTCTGTCCGTGCAAGCGATAACTTGAGTAAAAATTAAGATATCTTAATGAAACTTGGAACACATGTTCCTTGGCACCCTGAGGAGGTTGCTTTCGAAAATGGGCAAAATCGGTCCACTGCCACGCCCACAAAATAGTGGAAACCGAAAACCTATACAGTGTCATAACTAAGCCATAAATAAAGTTATGAAAATGGAATTTGGAACATAGGATCCCATTAGGGAGGGGCACATTTGGATGTATTTTTTTTTGGAAAAGAGGGCGTGACCCCGCCCCCAAATAGGTTTTTTGTATATATTCTGTATTTTAGCCATTTCCTCATACAGTACAAAAATGAAAGAAATCGGATAATAACCACGCCCACCTCCCATACAAAGGTTAGGTTGAAAATTACTAAAAGTGGGTTAACTCACTAACGAAAAACGTCAGAAACCCAAAATTTCACATAAGAAATGGCAGAAGGAAGCTGCACTGAGATTTTTTTACAAAATGGAAAATGGGCGTGGCGTCGCCCACTTATGGGTCAAAAACCATATCTCAAGAACTATTCGACCGATTTCAATGAAATTCGGTATATAACACTTTCTTGACACCCTGATGACACGGGTGGAATATGGGCGAAATCGGTTCACAGGTACGTCTACTTACCATATAACTCGATTTTGAATTCCATCTGATTCGTTCACTTTATAATGTATTCATAAGGAACCAATGAAGCTAGCGGAATAAAACTTTACACAAATACTGTATTTGAGCTGTGACATCACTTGTGGAAAAATTGTCAAAATCGAACCATGACTTTTCAAGGCCCCTGATATCAAACATGAAGAACTCAGTGCCTAAGGTTAATTTTTCACCGAAAATATAGGTAAATCCCTCAGATATTTTAATGTAATTCATTCCCTCTGAATTTTTTTCTTATAACAGTTTCTCTCTGTACCTGAAATGGTAAAAATCGGGTCATAACTTCCCCCAGATCCCATATACCTAATTATAAGTAATATTAAATTAAGTGAGCGTATAGTCTTCGATACATTGTATCTTGGTGGTGAAAACGAGTGAAATCGGTTTAGGAATTACCTCAGTCCCCATATACTATTTATGATGATTTTCGTTATTCTATTGAACTTTATACCAAATATATGGGTCGACTTGTGTTATCTTTATAAAATTACATCAATAAATTGCGAGAGTGTAAAATGTTCGGTCTCACCCGAACTTAGCCCTTCCTTACTTGTTTATATTAGGTCAATGTTTCTCTAAAGAAATATATCATGAACTAAAATAATCTGCACAGCCAAACAAGGCAATCTTACATAAGAATATGCAATTAACTGCATTATACATTTTGTGGTTTCTGACTTACGTGGCTTTGGCATAGCTTAATAGTTGGGGCTTAGCTATTTGTATTAGTGCGTGTGTATGTGTGTGAGTCCAAGCATATTTACTTATCACCAGCAAATCAGTGAGAAAATCTGATAAGGAAAGCAAAGACGAGCAGACATCTTAGCATGCTCTCCCTAAATAAAAACGTTGGCGGAATATATTTTACCACTCAACGTCGCCGTTGCGTTATTTCGGATTTTTTGACAGTCATTTGCAGGTGCCGCTTTTATTTAGGGAATGCAATAAGAGAGAGGCCAGAGTTAGTAGATTGAACTGGAATGGGAAGGAAAGGAGGGGTAGAACGGATGCATGCAAGTTTTGGGCGAATTTGCGCAGTCCATTGCGAATAGATCGGCTAAAGTAGAGATATTGGTACAAGATCTTATTAAGGGGCTTTTTATTTGGATGAGCTGATGATTTTCGTCTTTGTGTCATTATTATAACTTACGAGGCTTTTGATATGCAATACTCCTGACCGAAACTCCTTGCATGTGAACATCTCTACGCCTTGTAATAGCCAATTGTTGGTTCAGTATAACCGTAAAAACGATTGTCACGTAAATTTATATCTACATATAAACCTTGCAGAGTCAATGTGAATTCTGGTTAATTAGCACGTGTCAGCGGATGTTTGGCCGGAACGTTGAAGTAGAAAATGCACAGTGTACGAGGCAGTGATATCAATAAGCTATTTATTACTGTTAGCAAGCAATTTCAAGAGAGTAAGAAGTAGTGACTGCGTAGATGTGTAATTTAGTCGGTAAGCACTTTAGTACACAGTTTGTGGATTTGATGTTAGATCTAGAGAAGAAAAAGTGGACTACATTTTCACTTACCAAAATCTAATAGAACACATATAAAAGTATTTGTTACGAAGGTATGTACCTATAATAATCCATAAAATAAACTTCGAATAAAGAGACTCCTACTTTCCATATGACAAAGATTATGTTTTCGGGAAACATCTCGAAGAGAGTTTTAAACATTATTCTAGTAAAACCGAAGATGCTTTCAAGGCAAAGTAAAGCAATTTATAGCAACTGACCTCTTTTTGGTTCAAAAGATTTAAACGTAACTTTTAATGAAACCAGAACCTGACAATTCGATAGTTTAGAGTTCACGGGGATATGATACTTTTACATTAAAAAAGGTTAATAAGTTCGAATTTTGAGTTTTTGATTTCCAAATTTTCCTAAATGGTAGTAAGTTCGCTGATCTCCGTGACGAAAGATAGCCCTAATTGAGTTCCAAATTACATCTGATAAACTACGTCGATATAATTTTTCCACAGCTATTACTCTTTTTGTCTCTTATATCTGTGAATTTCTTTGCTTTTCCTATTTTCGAATGACCTCCTCACCCATTTGTAAATTCAAGTCTGGTCACATCCATTTGTTTCGCAAATGCAAACAACAGCTTCGGTATAATCTTGTAGTGTCTTCCTTATACGCACACCAACCTTAATTTGTATTGTATTACACTTTGCTCGTGCGCACATCCCTTTATCTTTGTGGTGTGGCTAAACGCTTTACAAGCTTCACTACTGACCAAAATCAGTTTATTCTTTTTTCACACGTTACATTATGGTAATGGACAAGTATAGAAAAAAGAATATAAGTCAAGAGGAAAATAGTAGAAAAAAAGCAACGACAGAAAGCTCAACTCAACTACAAATGAGCGACAGAGTCAACCACGCAAAGTACGAAAACAATACTGAATCAACAAACAACAATGAAAAGAAATCTTCGTGTGATAGTGTTGAAGGAAAATGCAGCTCAACATCCTTTTCGCAGGCTGTCAAAGGACTCTGAAACCATTTTACAGTTAAACGATGTAATTTGATGTGCACACAACTTCAAACCGAACAAGTGGTGTGAGCAAATATTGGTCAGCGCAAGTAAATCTATAGAAGTCCGTATACCCACGTCATTGGATATTAAGGACTTTAAGGAGGCCATGCTAGCTGCTAAGACCAGTTAGTATTAATATCATTCGAATAAAGATCGATCGGTTCAGTGATCTTCTTGTGACAATATTACAGTAAGTTTAAGAGAACCCCAATACGAGCCCATCAATATAGTGTCTCCTTTTCTATAAGGCCTTCTTAAAAGGAAGTTACATCAACCCGAAGTCGATCAGAGGTCTGGTGTTAAGGCTTAGTGGAGACTCCTTATCAAATTAACATCTTACAAATATTCCACTACCATAAACTAGAGAATTATTTTATAAATGGAATGCTTGCGTGATAACACTTATATTTCATATAATTTTTTACTTAGAGGTTGCCAATTTAAGCTCACTGGGGATCCACTACCGATACTTCTGGAACTTAAACCACATAATAAGTAAGAAGCCCATTTAGTTTCAATCGCCGAGATAACTGAATCGGCATAAAAGTCCAGGTCATTATCCTTCAAGTCCTATCATGGGAATCGAAACTAGAACCTCTAAATGTACCTATCAGAGACCAATCCATCTAAGTTTGGACTAACTTAATCTACGAAATAAGTTTATTCTGGTCTAAATTTATATTTTCCTCTTTTTTCTATTATCCAACTATGCTCTTCACCATAAACTGCAAAGATCTCCCAGTGAAGAGCACCCCAGTGAAGAGTTGCTTTCTGCAACGCTTGACAAATGGCATGCATTAATGTCACTCACATTACTTGGTTCGATGGCCAGCATCTGTCATGAAGCTTCACTGGTAGCCATGACCGTCCGATGGGGTGTATCCTACATGCTGTTGCAATTAATAGACGCTTAGCGAGGTACCGTTATATCCAAAGCACAAATGCCAAAACCCATTTGTTGAAGCAAAAACAATCAGTGTCATTTGACGCACACAATCATACAAATACGGAACGGCTTTTATAAGTTTATATGTGCGTTTGTTCGTTAATTTTTTGCCTCGCCCTGTTTTTGCCTGCACTTTTCTATTCTTCAATGCTCTGCCTTTACATTGAACTGCTGGCAATTAAGCGCTAACGTTGATAGCTCTCAAATTCCAGTATCTGCTTGTGTGTCTATGTAGTTGTTGGCGTGCAACTGAAGACCGCACGTAGTAGGCGTTTTGTGTTCCGATTGCCTTTGTGTTTGTATTCATCCGCAATATCTGCATAACTGATGGCTATCATTAAAGCATTTGTTGAGCTCACTCAAGTTATTCGGGTTTTCACTGATTTATAAATTTTTTTTCTTCTTTTTTCCTATTTTTAATTTGCACAACATGTAAAGGGTTAATCGTTTTCATACCATTCGCAGTATGAGCAATTTATTAAAGTGCAGTTCTTTTTTCTCTTCGCTTTTGTGTCTTCAAAGAATTTCATTTAGAGACATGCTTAGATAGGTTCAATAGAAAAAAAACTTGAAAGTAAAGAGGGTTAGCATATATTTTTATCCATTTAATTTAAGTTTTAAACGATATTTATCAAAAAGAGTAGTGAGAATGGTTTAACTATTTTAATTAATAGGTTTTGGTATAGAAATTTTCTTCACTGACTAGTGAGCTAAGAAATTTTAGTATAATAGCACTCTCTTGGAATGAAGAATCCACTATCAAGAGGAACGCCTAATATTATTCTTAAAATAATGCTTTCTATCTACCATTTGTTGCCGTATCTGAAACTTAAAAAAGACACGCTTTGCTAATGCCTTTTGGACTCTCTAATTTGCCGACTTTAGTGTATACTCTTGATAAGTATTTATCCCAAAATCTTCTCAATATAATCTTTGTCTATACCAGAATCCAGAACTTCCTGAGTAAAGCATCTACAGGGATCTATCCATGAAACCATGAGAAGAACCTAACTTACTGTTGTTGCCGCTGTCCAAATAACTTACTGAATTCAAGGAGTAATTCAATTCGGTTGCACGGCTGATACTGCTGCACAGTTTTCTATGAATTTGTAGTTGAGATAGTTAAGTCAAAAAGAGATAGTTAATCAAATAGGTAGATCTCCTTATCACCTTAAAACAAAATAGCAACAAAGTTGCTAAGGAGTATTATAGTTTTGTTCACATAACGGTTGTTTGTAACACCCAAAACTAAACGAGTTTGATATAGGGTTATATATACCAAAGTGATCAGGGTGGAGAGTGGAGTTCAAATCCGAATGTCTGTCTCTCCGTCCGTCCGTCCGACTGTGGAAGCTGTAACTTGAGTAAAACTTAAGATATCCTGATGAAACTGGGCACACTTGGTTCTTGGCTCTTTTTTGGGTAGGTTTTTAGGTACTACCTTATACAGTTCAAAAATGGGTTATAACCACGCCCACCTCCCATACAAAGGTTATGTTGAAAACTACTAAAATTGCTTTAATTCAGTAAGGGAAAACACCAGAAAGCTTAAATTTAATTATAAAGAAGGTACAGAAGCGCTACATCTAAATTGGTATACAAAATTATAAGTGGGTGTGACTCCGGCCACTTATGGGTCAAAAAGTTGTCAAGAGAGCACTTGCATTTTCATTATAGAAGTTTTACTATAATTTCGTACAGTACAATCTTATTTATTTCCTAAAAAGTCACTAAGGCTTAATGAAAGTGGCTGTAAAGTATCTGTACACTCTAAAATCAGATCTCCATACTTGTCTTTGAAATTCATACGGAAAAATTATATTTAAAGCTCAGGATATTCGGTGCAGTCTGGTCTTTTGTATTATTTATATGAAAAGGTCCAGTAATTTAACTAGGTTTTGACAATGGAGTAATCGAGATGACCTCTGAAAGGCTCTGCCATTATGAACCGTCATAAAAACTTGTTCAGATACAATCCACTTGTTCAGATACAATCCACCACTCCATATACTTTATTTACATATATTCAATGAATTTTCACGTACATTAATTTAATATCTGGAAGAAATTTTATTAATTTAATACTACCCTTTAAAGTGTCCTATTAAGCTTCGCACAATATTTCCATTTATCGTTGCGCAAGAGAACCATCGCTTGCTTTTAGTGAAATGTGCAATTTGAACATATAAAGGTCATTTCACAGTTGGTGGAACTCTCCTTAGCAGTTAGTGGATATTTCTGAAGCAGCATTAAAGCGATTTCAGCGCTGATATTATTTTTACAGTATTACGCTAATACTAACAACATAATGCGAATATGTGAGTTTTTTACGAAGCTTCCAAGCCATTAAGCGTGAAATCAATTGCTCACTAACTTGGTTGGTTTGCTGGTCATTCAATGTATAGTAAATGGTATTCGGCTATAACCGGCTAAACGGTTTCCACGCCAAAGGTTTCTGGACAGGATACACATGATTATCGCGGTTGTGAATACACCGTCTTTCATTCAGTTCTTCGCTGTTCTGGCTTTATCCCATTTGTTCAAATGAAACTACGCGTACTCCTTTACAGCTCTGTATCACATTCTTTGCTAATTGGACATTCTCTAAACTGGAGTCCGGTCATAAAACACATCTTTTTCAGAACCCTAACTTAAAAAAAAAAATGTTTTTTAATCTTTCCTGATATGAAAAGAGATCTTCAATTCTGTCTTGCAGATAGAGAATAGCGGAATGTGCTTTTTGGGTGAGCGTTTACATCTTCAATTGCTATTTTTTAAATATGCTCCTGAAAAGTAAGAAATATGGTCTTTGGATGGCTTTTCTGTTTCAAATTGGAATCGACGTTACTAGGTGGTCAATAGACTAAAGGGGAATCTATCCATATCTATACGATTAAAATTCTAAGAGCAGTGCATCGTCGACTAATTTTAATAATGTGGACCAGGTTTCTTGGGAAAGTTTGGTTTCAAAGCAAATTAATGTTCATGAACTTGTCGGACAATGCTCTTCGGAACAGACTTCCGCAATACAGGATTCCTTGTTTTTGTATTTATTTTTATTATTCTTTTTCCTACTTCTTTTTGTTACTTTGTCTTCGTTTTATGCTCCGTTTTTTGTTTTTTGCACTTTTTGGTGTGGCCATTTAGCCGCCACAACTGGACTCAAAGCGCACCGCAGTACCGCCGTGGGCTAGAAATAACTTTTACAAAGTTTCTCTTCAAATTCGCACTAACTGAAAACCACAAGATTATTATGAAACTACTGTCGTATGGCAGGCTTTGTAAGTTGTAATGTTACCTCGAGCTTCCAGTGCTTTGATTGAAGAAAAAAATATTATTGAAAACCATTTATTCTCAGTTAGGAAGTTCCATTCGCTAACTTTCATGTCATTTTGCCAACAATTCAATTTCATTGCATACTGGTAGGCGCTTCAGCCATTTAGTAGACCTTTGAGATTGTAGTTAACCTTAAGCGACAGTTATATGAACAAAAATGTAACAAATATGTTTTCAAGTGTATAACTGACTTTTTTATACATACTCACACACTCTTACACTCATACAAACACATATACATAGATGTAAGCGCATGTATTGCACCCCATATCATTAAAGTCCAAGGAAATTATTGCGAATTTTTCGCTTAATGGCGCTTAACACTCGAAATGCACATAAAACTACAATAACAACAACCACAAATCATCTTTAATGTAAAAACTTTAGTTTGCAATAAGTTTGAATGGGCGCTGGGTGTTTGGCTGCCCATGCAAAGGGCGTGAAATGCAGTTTGAAACCGTGGTTATTAAAAAAGTCTGAGTACATACATATATAGGTTCATATGTATTCCTTTGTATACATACAGGTATGAATAGACGGGAGAAAATGGAATATGCCAGTTTGGAGGCGTAAATGTCTGATTTTGATAAAAGATTGCATTGTCATATTGAAGTATTGTCGTAGAAACAAAACAAAACAAAAAGGAAAACAGTGAAATAACAAATAAAATAATAAAATAAAATAAAATAAAATAAAATAAAATAAAATAAAATAATATTATAAACATTTGAGTGACACACTAATATTTGATTATGTTATGTTAGTATACGTTATATTATTATATTTGTAAACATATGCATATGTATGAAATAATAAAATACATGTGAAAATACATATGCTTTTCTTACAAATATTCAAATGACTCGAATGTTTTGTTCAACTTGACTGACTGCCTGGATGTATGTACATGTACGTACATGGCCGGGTCGATTTGTATGGGTGGAAAAAAACCAACAAAGCGGCTAGCAAAAACTAAAACTACATAAAATCCTAAGAAAGTTTTGCCAAGAAACCATGGGTCTAAAATTAATTCCCAGTAAATAAATAATATTACGACTTTCTATAGTTACGGCCATGATATCGTCTCTATTCTTTGCAATAGCACGTTGGGAAACTGTTGTCAGAAGCTGTATCCAATGCTCAGTTGCTTGGGTATGACATGGAATCCCTGGGTCAGGAAGCGGCGGATCATCAGACTCAATAAACTGCAACAAGTGTTCGTATGGAATGTTTGCTGAGAATGGAGGCTCAGACAAAACACTGTCATCATATAGGTCAACCAGATCAAAGTAGTCTGAGCATTCAAAATTTATTACGTGCTTTTTATCATAAACCCTTAGATCACAAACTTTATCACGATAGTCTAGTATCTTTTTTATGACTCTTTCGCGGACATCTATTCCCTTATCATTAAGCATTGCCAGAGAGATATAGGATGAGCGAAGTATGAATTATTTTGGATTATAATTAACAATTTCTCGCAGCGTTGGTGGTAAATATCGCGTGGACTGTATAAATTTAGTGCACAATTTGTCCCGGTTTCATACTGGCTCAATTTTCGAGGCAGAAACCATCACAAACTACATTTGCAATTCGATATATTTTATTTATTTAGCTCAGATCAAAATATACATGTTAGGCTCTTTAAAACAATTGTTTGCTTACAGCCATCTGCTCGCATGTTTCGATTTGCTTTGTTATTATCCCGCTAGCTGTGCGCGGTCCGCTTGTAGTGGACTTTTCCAATGCGGAGAACAAGTGACGAAGAAGTGTAATAAATAAACAAACCAGTGCAATGGTCTATTCAACATGACTTCGAATTTCCTTAAAATTCCATTTTCAGAACCTGTGTTTGTTGCTTCTCCATCACAGCAAATTCCAATCAGTCTCTCAAGGGACATATTTTTTTCTATAATGAACTCGCACAATTGCCTCTGTTTTGGTTTAGCACCTTTAAAAATAACATATTAAAATTTCAAATCGTTATCTCAAATAGCCGCTCGGTAACAGTGCAAACGATCATTTTATCTTTAAAAGCGTTTTTCTCGAAACAGAATTTTCCGAATTTGCTGCAGTGATTACTCAAAAACAAATGATCCGATCACTATCGTTTTTTTTACATGTTCTATATATAGTTCTAAGTACAATGACCTATCGATTTTTGATCTGATCAAAAAATCGAATTTTGGCAGGCCAAAAACGACCAAAATTTTGGGTAAAATTCGACTATTTTTTTTTAAACGCCGCCATATTGTCAATTTTTAATTTTTTTTATCGTAGGTCATTGTACCGACAATATTATCTAGTTTAACGAGAATTTTTATACTCTCGCAACAAAAGTTGCTAAAGAGAGTATTATAGTTTTGTCCACATAACGGTTGTTTGTAAGTCCTAAAACTAAACGAGTTAGATATAGGGTTATATATACCAAAGTGATCAGGGTGACGAGTAAAGTTCAAATCCGGATGTCTGTCTGTCCGTCCGTCTGTCCGTCCGTGCAAGCTGTAACTTGAGTAAAAATTGAGATATCTTAATGAAACTTGGAACACGTGTTCCTTGGCACCATAAGAAGGTTAAGTTCGAAAATGGGCGGAATCGGACCACTGCCACGCCCACAAAATGGCGATAACCAAAAACACATAAAAGGCTATAGCTAAGCCATAAATAAATTTTTGAAAATAAAATTTGGAACATAGGATCGCATTAGAGAGGGGCACATTCGAATGTAATTTTTTTGGAAAAGTGGGTGTGACCCCGCCCTCAAATAGGTTTTTTGTATATATCTTGCAAACCAATAAAGCTATATAAACCAAACTTTTTGAAGTCGTTTCTTTTAGCCGTTTCCTCATACAGTCCAAAAATGAAAGAAATCGGATAATAACCACGCATACAAAGGTTAGGTTGAAAATGACTAAAAGTGCGTTAACTCACTAACGAGAAACGTCAGAAACACCAAATTTTACATAAGAAATGGCAGAAGGAAGCTGCACTGATATTTTTTTACAAAATGGATAATGGGCGTGGCGTCGCCCACTTATGGGTCAAAAACCATATCTCAGGAACTACTCGACCGATTTCAATGAAACTTGGTTTGTAATAGTTTCCTTACATCCCAATGATATGTTGTGAAAATAGGCCAAATCGCTTCACTACCACGCCTACTTCCTATATAGCCAAAGATAAAGGATTCTGAATCTAAACCAAAGGCCGTTAATGTATTCCACTCTTAAATACAACTTACATAAAAGTTATTTGAAAAAAGTTTTATTTTTCAAACCACAAACAAAAAGTAATAACTACAAAGTCCACTTAAGTCTGTCATATTAGATTTACTGAACATAAAACATATCTTTACTAAAACATTCGAATATATTAAAAGCATACTTTATATTCTGTAACCAATATATTGAAACAAACTAACACATACAAATGCATGTACACACTGCAGCTAAAACCAATTCTACCGCACAATAACCAAATTGTCAATTTTCACTTAATTCTTGTGTATTACATTTCAATTAAACAAAAGTACTTAAACAGTAACAAATATTGTAAATTGAATTTCAAATAGTTAAGCCTAATTTATTCGCAAACTAAATTAACTGGCATTACAAGTCGAGCAAAAAGCATAAATTGTGGGATATGTTAAATATATTCGAGTACTTAAATTGAATTGAACTGGAAACATTTATATTTAAGCCTTTTCAGCTCAGAAATATTGGAATAAGATGAGAAGTGACTGAAAAATGTGACATGAGCATAGAATTCTCCCACGCAACGGAATAAAGTAAAATCATTAATTTTAGGTTCAGATAGTTAAGACACTTGACAATCACTCTTGGCCTTAAACGTCATCTTCAATAAACTGACCAGCGACATAACTCTCTCCACTCTCTCTAACTCAACTTTTCTTCCAAGATCGCTAAAATAACTGGAACAATCTATATCTATACCCGCTTTGGAACAGTCTCCTCGAGAATAAATAATACTTTCTGGCACCAGAAAAATTGATAACTGTACTAGAATATATTATTACATCATATTCATTATATTTGATATAATTCCGAATTTTACATAAAAGATCCGATGGCTCGGAATTTAAAATAATCTGCATACTCTTAGGTTCCAAAGAACGATTTTGGATTAAAAAATCAGAAAGGAGAAAAACAATTTTTTTTTTTCTAGAAAAGCAAAAGCATTCAAAATACTACCCATTTCGCCATTGGCTCTTAATTTAAATTTGCTGCAATTAGATTTCCATTTGATTAGATTTCCAGCAGAACTAGTGCGCCCATTATTTGCAATGCAATTAAGGATGGGTAAGCAATTTGCACAGCTGCATCAAGTGTGAAAAAGTGAGAATAGAAAATTGCCCTTAAGTTGCGTGTAAAATGGTGGAAAATGTGGGCTAATTGCATAGCAAAAGGTGAATAATTATAGTAAAATATGTAGTAAATATGCTTAGTTTACCAATATAAAGTGCTTCAACTTCATTCCTACAAGCAGCTTTGATAAATCATTGCTTTTATTTATTTAACTCGGCGCTTAAAGTGAAAATTTATGCAGATTTTTTGTTAAAATTGGATTTAACTCGCATTAATCGCGGTATGTCGAAAGCGGAACGATTAAAAATACACAAACTTCATTGCGTTTTTGTGTTTTTTTACCTTTTACCTTTCTCTGCTCATAAATAGTAAATCAGCTCATTTTTACATCAAACGTTGCTTCTGCTTGAGTGATTTATTTACACTTTTTATTGCTGTTATTGCAACTCACACCATTTTACCAATTGATTAAATGTCTATCTACCTGAGCAGATGTCGACGGCGTTGTATGAGTGTGTGTAGTTGTAAACTCTGAAAGCTTGTTCCCTAAAAATAACTGCCTTAGGCTGCGTGCATGTCGGAGCTGCGATAAGCGATAAGAGCGTCGATAAGAGCAGCGACAAGAGCATAGCATCGAGTTATAGTTTTGTGTGGTGTGCATAACAGAGCTGCGATAAGAGCGTAAATTGCATTTGCAATTTAAGTTTTGTATAGTGAACAGCTAAAAAAATGAGTGTTCTGAAGAAGAAAATATTTTGTTGTTGACATCTACTGCTGCATATTATCATATGCATAATACTGAGGGGACAAAACGGTAGGAAATCATTGCTTCAGTTGCCTAAAATGAGGAGTGTTTGTGCACCAGCTGTTGGAATAATTTTATTTTCGCCTGAATTTTGAAAATAAATAATAATGGTTCATCTAAACAAAATATTTGTTATTCCATACATTTCTATACATTTCTATGCCAATATATATTTCCGCTATTTTAAGACATTTCCATTACCCATTAACATTTTCAATTTCCTCGTATTCTTCATCACTTTTCTTTTATGCTCTTACATTTTCTATTACCGAGAATAATTTGCGCTACTTACTTGGCTTCCACATTGTATTTTGACGTCGTATTTTGCACCTGCTGTTTTTGCCCCATAGGGTCAAATACAACAATTATCACAGCTGAGTTTTTGCGTACATGCATACATCGTTCACATGTTATTGGTATGTATGGCTTTATTCTTCGGCACCCCAATTAAAATTTTTGCTTGGTTTCTATATACATACGGATATTCGTTTCAAAGCGACTACGCGAATGATTAGCAAACATTCGTGACAGTACAACAGATGCGACACGATTACAAGAACAATTTATATATAATACTTATATATTATAAAAGAAGCACTATTGTACTCTGAATGGTAGGCTGGAAGCCTAGAAAGGCATGTAAAGCAAATGTGTTCAACTAGATGTGGATAATTGCGGCTCCAAGATACATAACATTATCATATCATGGGCATGTCTTTAAATATTATATTCAATCGATTATTAGACAATAAGAAGCGGAAATTGCCGAAAACATACTCTAAATTTTTTCTATATTCTTTCACACAATTTCGCTCCACTTATTATCACTCTATTAGGTGTGAGACTTCGTTATATTATTATATAAAAGCCTAAAGGAAGGCAATAATTTCAAAACTTAATACTCCTTTTGATATTGCCCAAAACATGTTATTCTCAGCTAAGGACTTAAGCAAAGAAATAATGTTCATAGACACATACCGTGTCTCCACTATATGTCACCATGTGCTCAAGTTCTGAGCTGATGGTACTCCTTATATAAAAGAAGAAACAACTTTCCCACTCATTTAAATCTGAAGATGAAATATTTTTAAGCCTCTGGTGTCTTATAAATAGTAAACGAATTGCCTAGTTTTGATACTTTTTACTAAACGGTGCTGTGTGAGTAATGTGCCTAGGGTCTTCAGTCTATGTTGTAAGAAACCTACTTCCTTCAGTTTCGGATAAATAAGAGAAATGTTCTTAAAAACTAGTTTAGTTGAAATAGTCAATCTTTACCTATATTGTGGCCAGAAAAAATAGAAAAATGAACACATAATATCAACGAACTCGTCTCTGCGCATATACTCACTATTCCCATACAGTTCTGATAACAATCAACATTCATAAGAAGTAACTCTTCTTCCTCAAATTACAGTAGATTGATGTCGTATTTTAAGACAACGGCAGCATAAAATCCAGCTCCGTTGATGTGTTACATGAATCCGTCAGGCTACTGAAAATCCTTCTTTGGGTTGAGGAAAAAAGTGACAAACATTTCTCTCGAAACTCTTCGTTTCTAAAGGGTGTTGGAGGTCTTAACAATTTCGGTTGATTGCTCACTTGTCAAGTTTGAAAGCGGCCCCACTATTGTTTTGAGGTTTTAAGATTAAGTTGAATGTGGTTAAGCTTAAGATAAAGTTTGAGGTTAAGTTCTCTAGTGAATTTTATGGTTAAGTTTAAGATTGAGTTGAAGGTTAAGTTTAATGTTATGGTAACATAATGAGACTTTCAACATTGTGTTTCAGCTCGTTCCTAAAATTTCCTCTATTTGGTTTGAAGGGCAACGATGTTACCAATATTGAAGCTGAAACCAACTCGTATGAAAACTGTGGTTAATTCTTTTACTTATTAAAAATTTAACCTTTCAGATTTAAGGAGAGACACAACACAATCAATTTTAAGCAATTGTTTTTTCTCTGTCATCTAGGTATTTATTTTCCATGCTTTCTCTTTGTTATGCTACTATAACCACCAACTCTTGTTATTCTCAATTCCCTTTTAGCTACCTATATAGCTCACTGCGTAGCCATTGGCCTTTAAGTGTCGTATTATTTCGTATTTATTATCCAAAACTGTGTTTAGACAACATTGTTGCGGCACTGATGCAACCACAAGGCAAGCAGTCTGATGGACGATTTGAAACCATAAAAATTAAAACAAAAAAAATACACAAACAATTTCCCTTCCTACTGTTATTCATAGCTATGCTTATAACTACTACATATTTAAATACACACAGCTACACACACTATCGTTATTTGCTTGCATGTGGCAACCATAGTTTTGCTATTTGTTTTTGCTATTGAATGACAGCGTGTAAACAACAACCACCATCAGCAGCGTTATAAACTAATATTATAAATTGGTTTAAATGCAATGCGGTAGACAATACACGCAACAACAATAACAACACTACTACATGAACAAAAGGTGACACTTTGTAGGCTCTCGCCTGCCGCACCCGCCGATGTCGTCGTGTAAATAAACAGACAATTGAATTTTCACGCTCTTCTGCTGCGCCAGTGTCGCGTTGATCGGACAGCAGGTAGCGTGCCGTCCATGCAAATGATGATATATTGGTGAGCGCGCACTGTTTCGAACAGGTGTCTATAGAGCGTGTGAAATGAGTGCGTGGTGTTGTTAATTGTTGGGGTTCATTATGTTACATTTATTTATTATTTCCGTATTTGTTGCTAGATGAAGTGGGAAAAAATTATGTGTCAAATAATTAATTTTACAGCGGGTAAAGTTCCAATTGAATCTTACGTTTTTTTGACGGCTTGACCGTACAGCTTCACATCAGAAAAGAGAAGAACTATTCCATGTATGTCCTGCACTATTTATAGTAGTTTGCAGGAATTTAAAATACCGTAACATTGCATTAGCGTAAACAAATGTCATATCAAACAGAAGTGGATGATAAAATTAATATAACAATTAGGAATAAAATTAAAACTATAAATTTTAAACATTATGAAGTATGCATTTATTGATAAAATATAACTAAATAAATTTTAACCCTTCTGCTATGTTAGGAAAAAATTACACATATAGTATTTTGAGTCAATTTGACCCACTTATAAAAACTCCACTAATAACACTATTTTATTGAAAGACTTGATATTTTTTTAGTTGAATCAAGTTAAGTGTATTTTAATTGTAGAAAATAGTTGAGATATGTATGTTTTAACGGCAATTTTCACAAACTAAGCTGCTGTGTTCAAACAAATTTTTGGCACATACTACAAACAGTTGAATATTTGTTCGAATTTTTTGTATGATGACAGAGGAAACATCGCTGTGGTTTTTTGGTGGATTCATTTCTGGCAAAGCATAGAGCTGTGCAAAATATACTCGAATTCCGATAACTAGCTTTCTTTGTCTTCGTTTTTGATCGAGTGATGTAATAATAAACGGCAAAATGTTTCAAAATACTAGGTGGGTCAAATTGACCCAACAACGTAATAAGTGTAATGGAATTACATTTGGTATCCTCCAGCAACATAAAAAACAGATATTATTTTAATTTTCATATTTATCTATTCCTTTTACTGCAGTTAACAAATAGAAGAAGAATCAATACAATACGACTAGACTAACACGCGAATTTCGACGAGTTTTACTAAAAATTTAGTAGAAGGGTTAAAGAAGTCAAACAAGAAAGTCCGAAAAATGATAAAAATTAATGAAAATAATCACCCAAAATAATCACCAAAATTAAGTACATTATTGGGTATATGAAAGAAAAGTACAACAATGGGACGAAAAATATTATATAAGGTAAATCTGATCGAGAATACAGCAGATACCGATTCCGCCACTATAATAGGTTTATTGGTTCAGGGAAGTCTCTATACTCGCGATACTATTTCCACGTAAGTTTAACTTACAAATTTATGCATATATTTGGCATAAAGTCCACTAGAAAAACGAAAATTATTGTAATTAGCTGGGGATCAACGCAATACCCATTATCAAACTAGAGTAGGTAGGTTGGTAGGAAGGAGTGCAACCATATTAAACCACTTTGTGTTTTCGATAAAGCTACTTATGTCCGATATGCTTTTACTGGAAATCCATTTAAGGCTTGGTGCCTGATGGATTCCAAGTGCCCCGTGTCGGATCTGCGATAGGGCTGGACATCCACAGAAAAAGTGGAAATTTGTTTCATTTTCCCCTTTAGTTCACGGCCTCGGCGAATGTTATTATAGGGCAAGCCCATTTTCATTGCATGTTCTCCAAATAGCCAATGACCCGTTAGAGTAGCTGTAAGTCTGAATATACTTTTCCTGGACCAATTTAATAATACCCAAGATCTAGCCTTATCATATTTTGGCCATCTCTGTTTAGTTATTTTATATTTTTTTGTTTTTTCATCTGTTCTCTGCTAATTGTTCGGAATGTATGTTGAGCTCTCTTCTGATCGTTCCTAGCGGGCATGGTATTAGCTCAGCATCGGATTCGTCTAGAACGGCTCCTGCTTTTGCCAACTCGTCTGCCCTTTCGTTACCGAAGATGTTCTTGTGGCCGGGAACAAGGCTAGGAGCGCCGCCTGACTATCTGTATATATTATTCCTTTTGTATCCTCTGGTAGTTAGTCAATAGAGCTTCACAGGCCTTCTCTATGTCCAGTACTTCCGCTTGAAAGATGCTAGCCAAGTTCGGTAGACGGAAGGAGCGAGAAATGCCAAGCTCATCGGAGTATACACCCGTGCCTACTCCGCCGTCGATTTTGGACCCGTCGGTATAGACTGATATGGTATTTTCCTCCTTATTAGGCCTCTTCTCCACTCTCGTCTAGAGGGTATCCTCACTTGGAATTCACTATTGCAATCTGATTTATTGGCATTAACTTTAACTCTGTTCAGAATGTCGCTATGTACACAGGTTTTCTGTTTCCATACACCTAACTCCTTAATTCTTACAGCAGAACATGCAGCTATTTTATGGATATGGATGTCTATGGGTAGCTGGTATAGAAGCACATTAAGTGCATCGGTCGGGCAGGACCTAATAGCACGGGGAACCCCTACGCAGGCTGCTCTTTGTTGTCCATTTAATTTCCTAATATTATATTGTTTCTTTAACGCAACTAGAGTATATTCAGTATATGCATACGTTCACTTAATTACTTATTTTACATATTAAAATTAGAAAATACAATGAAACTTCTCTAACCCGAATCACCATAATCCACAAAAAAACTTCGAGTAAGGGAGACTTCGAGTTATAGAAGTTCGACTTATGGAAGTTCCACTGTACTTATGTATTTCAGTTATATGGAACATAAGGTCAAAACTTCCGACCGACTCTATCCAATTCATTTTTAGCACCACCGCACGTTATTATCAGGAAAAGATTCCCACTGAATTTCATTAAGATATTTCGGAGTTTCAACTATTGTTTTTGGAGAGAAGTCCGCAATGGACACTGAGTTGTTCATATTCGGTACCTGGGGGCTTGAAAAGTAATATTCTGAAACGATCCTAGAAAGTGCTATTTTTCAAAGTTTTATTCCCATATCTTTATTGGTGTTTGATTTAAAGTTAAAGAGACAGATTCATTTTAAATTGTTTTATATGTGTAGTGGGCGTGGTCATAAAGTCGATTTTGCCCATTTTTAAGTCGTAACATTTAGATATAAAAATAATTTTAGGCATTAAATGTGGTTCAATCAAATCGAAAGGAAAAATTCCACCTTAAAGTTGGTGGTCGGCCACGCCCATTGCTGATTTATATAATTTATACCGATTTATAGCACTTGCGTATTTTAATGTATAATTTAATATTCCAGATTTTTTCTTTACTTCCATTTAATATCGTTTTGAACATAACCTTTAAATGAGAGGTGAATGTGGTTATTATCCAATTTCATCCATTCATATTCATCACATGATATGATGAAGTTGAGGGAAATGCGTTTTCTTAGAAAATTTAGTTGATATAGTAAATAAAATATAGAAAAATTAAATTAAAGGCAGTCATGTAGACTACGGCCGGAATCTTCCAAGAAAGATGGAATTAATAACTGAGGCTACATAAAAATTAAATATGAAAATTAAAATATCCCAAAAATGCCTGCATTTAATTGAGTGGATAATGTGGAACGTAAGTGCTATCTGCTCATTGACAAGTTCCACTACTTCACTAAACTGAGCAAAAAATCAAGAGACGAATGTATGATGGAAATGTGTCAATTTCGATTGTCGCTTATGATGGAATAGGTTAGAACGCGAGAGAAAAATACTATATGTATGTGGAATACATCCACTCATACGACACACCTGCATACGCTGCGTGAAACCACGCATGCGAAAGCGTGCACGTGCAGCACTTGGCAAATTACATGCAGGGTGAAAAAAAAGTTTGAAACCGAAGAGAGAAAAATCGCAAAAATACCGCTTCAATGAAAATAGCTTATAAAAACGCGCCACATTTTTATAACGGTGCAGCAAATGTGGCTATCATACTAAGTTGCAATGTGGGTGCTGAGCTCATATTCATTATGCGCCAACTTCTTTGCATTTTTTTCGGAAATTCTTGCCATCGTTTACTGTACGCCAAAGCTTCTTGTGATGCCCTTCATTGCCACCTCTTGCATTGTGAAATTTCGCTAATTTTCTGCCTTTCGTTTTCTTCATCTCACTTTCTCATAACCATGTTATATCCACCTCATATAGCCATCGATTTTTCTTTTTACGCCCACACATTGAAAATACCTGTGTGTGTTCGTGAAAATATTGCACAATACTATGTATGAGTAACTATATAACAGCGTTCTTATGTGTGCTTGTCATTTAGCCTATTCTTCTTGTTAATGCTTCGAGGTTTTGTGGGTGTTTACTTAGCTATGGGTGGTTGGTTTTAAATTTTTAAAATATAACAATGACAATGTCAACTTGTCAAATGCAGGATAGTTTTCAGTAAATTATAGTTGTGGTTTTTATATGTACAATTAAATTGTGGTTGAAGGTGAAGGTGAATAAACCACGTGTAAAAATTACTAAGGTTTCAGAGTATGTATCACACTTAGCTGCAATACAAATATTAACAGAACACAAATAAAATTGTGAAAATTAAAAAAAAAATTTTTTTTTAGGAAACTTATTTATCACAATTTTGGTTCCTTTCTTTCTTTATATTCTCTCAGTTGTATGGTTGCCAAATTATTAAAAATCAAAGGAAAAATCGGTAAATAAATTAAAAATATAATTTAATATACAATGTTCCACTATGTTCTAATCTTAAAAAACGCATAATAGTGGTCTGGTGTCCATGGCGTATGATGAACATTTTATTATTGTGAATCTATTCTAATTTCATTACATAATCTCATTTTTTTATTTAGATATAATAATAATTTTTAGTGAAACTCCTTTATTATCAATATATTTTATTAAAATTGATTATTATTTCTACAACTCAGTACTGTACTCACCATATAAAATCCTTGCAATGTGAACAGAATGTTGGTTACTTGAAGAAGCGCGGTATAAAGCAATGATCTTTAACAGCGAAGATATTATTCTTCTTTAGCGCTCCTTTACGTAGGCGTGACTTCATTTTTTTCTCACTGCCGCCAGCCTCATCCTGCAGCGGCTGATCGCCGTTGTTGTCATGAATTTCAGACATCTTGTTGGAGAGTTTGGTGCTTTGCTGTTGATATTCACTACACTATACACTATGCTTTTGTTTTTCTTTTATTTGTTGCTAAAGTTGAGAGTATACACAGATTATATTTAGAGATATTTTAATCTTAGGGAATAGTATTTATACATCAATACACTTTTTTATGTGTGAGTAATAAAAATTTGGATTTTATAGTTGAATTTTGGTGATTGTGAAATTTATTTTATTATTTTATTTTCTCTTATATTTTGCTCAATACTATTTATTTTTATTATTTTGATAACATGTAGATTATTTAATATTAAATAATTAATTAAAATTAAATTAATTTATATATTATTTATTTTCACTTCTTCTGATTTTTTCTGTTAAATATATTAACAATGTTTTGTTTCAGTTAATTTTTTTTTTACTTGTTCAAAATTTCTCTAACCATAGTGGAATTTACGATTGAATTCTTGATTAAATATTATTAATTTCACACTTTTCGGCATCATTCATTTTCAATTAAACATTTTGTCACTCTTTTTTTCCAACAACTAATTTAAATGCTTGTTTCTTTGTTAAATATAACTAGTAATCCACTATAGTTTTTTCACCTAAAACCCATGAGTGACATACACCTGAATTTATTTAGTTAATTTTCCGCCGGTCAGTTTTTTCCGATGAATTTTTAATTCTTGTTTTTTTTTTTAATTGTTTTCTGAAAAATTGCTACTTTTTTGCTATTTCACTATTATCATGTTAATTTAACAATTTCACTCCACTTTTACACACATATATTTTGTATTTACCATTTTGATGTAAATTATTATTTATTATATGAGATTTTCAGAATTTTTTTGAAAAATTTTTCACAAAATTTTATTTAATTTTTTTTTTAATTTTTGTCAAAATATTTTTATTTTCCCCTCTCACTTTCCATGAAAATTTTTCCACAATTTATGTTATTGTTAAAATTATGCCACTTAGCGAATAGTTTTATGTATGTATGTGTGTTTATTTTTTTATTATTCAGATTTTTATTAGTTTTGTTTTATATATAAAATATTTACGAACCACGATGATATTGCACACCTGTAAGTTTGGATTTTTTTGGTGCGAATTTTTAATTTTATTCTGTTTGTTGTTTCATCAATTGGTGGCTTTTATTATTACATATACTTGACAGCTGTTGGCTCATTAAAATATTTTTCCTGAAATAAAAGCAGATTTATCTAGGTCAATTAAAAGGCATACAAGTGAAGTGTTCAAATAGAAAAATAATGAACAAATTACACTTTTTTAAAAAACATATATTTCCGCAATTTATTTTCTAAATTTTTTCTATTTAAAAAAGGATATTTAAAAACTTTTAAACGCTGTTTTTCTTATTTAACTTAATTTTATATTTCAAAATGAGTTTCACAAAATAAGTTTTTAACATTTGTGAGGTCTATTCTATACTATACCTTCCTATTTTACTCATTGGACACTGTTAAGTTAAACACACTCGAATTTAAATACAGGTGGCTGTCTCCAGCAAACTGACTATCAACAATATACGTATACGCACCGTCTGACGCGATATTTGCCTTCACACCACATAGCTGTTCAGCTATTCGCATGCAAATAGCACCCTAGGGACATGAGTGAGCTTGCACAAATATAAGCGAATGTTTAGTGACAAAGCGTGGGCAAAATTACAACAATTGCTACAACAACAAGAACAAGGTATCGTAATAAAGAAAAAAAAGAGATAATAAAAAAAATATTAGAGTATGATAATAACGGAGTAACACCTGAATGACAACACCCACGCAAAGTCTATCGATATTTACAGTTATGTGCAATTTTGCAACAATTTGGAGTGGGCACTTTTATTTGCATGGGAGTGTGAGGTGTTTGTTAGAATTTTGTAAGTGTGGAAATGGGTGGTGATGTGATAAAGCAGAAGAAGGGAAAGTGAGTTTATAAATTAAAGGTTTGACCGTATAGCAGGAGGAGTGTCAGTATAAATTACATTGGAGTAAATTGGAAATGAAAATGTGGATAACAGCAGGTATTTGTCTTTTTTGATTTTTTAATACATAAGGAACTTAAGAAATATATATATATAGAAGTAATCTTAATTTAAAACAGGTCTAGTAAAAACAAACCCAAGTCATAATATTAAGTACCAAGTGACCATTTGAAGAATCGCGTAGGGTTTGGGACCCACCACTTAAAAAAGCCTCCCCAATGAAAAACCAATCAGAGCCTCGGAAGAGAAACCCCACTTTTGATGACGACCCCTGCAAACGTTTTACGGATCATGATTTGAGGGCATGCACCTAGAATGTCCGGACTCTTAATTGGGAAGGTGCCTCTGCCCAGCTGGTTGATGTCCTCATACAACTAAAGGCTGACATCTGCGCCATTCAAGAAGTGCGATGGACGGGACAAGGACGGAAAAAGGTGGGTCCTTGTGACATCTACTACAGCGGTCATATAACGGAGCGCAAATTTGGTGTTGGATTTGTGTAAAGAAGGTGTCTTTGGCACAACAGCCGGAAAACTCAGCCTCCATGACGAAACATCGCCAAACGGCCTGAGGCTGATCGACTTCGCTGGGGCCCGAAATATGGTTGTCTGTAGTACCAGATTCCAGCACAAGAAAATTCATCAAGCAACGTGGCTGTCCTCTGATCGAAACACGAGCAATCAAATCGATCACGTTGTGATAGACGGAAAACATGTCTCCTGTGTTTTAGACGTGCTTACGCTTCAACATCGATTCGGACCATTATCTAGTAGTAGCAAAGATACGCACTCGCCTCTGATCAGCAAAGAACGCCCGTCAACAAACACAAGGAAGGTTCGACGTCGAAAAGCTGCAATCACAACCGACAGTCGAACGATTTTCTACTCGACTTGCACTCCTGCTCTCTGAGAGCGCTCATCAGCATCTCGATATAAGGGAGCTGTGGAACGGCATCTCAAACTCATTGCATACCGCTGCAGCCGAAACCATTGGCTTTCAGAAAAGTCAAAAAACAGCTTGTATGATGAGGATTGTCATCTCGCAGTGGAGAGAAAACAGACTGCCTACCTCGCAACGTTGCGATCGACCACAACACGTTCGGGGAAGCGAGACGCATTTGCAGACGTAAAAAGAAAGAGGCCGAAATGCGTGAGTATGAAAAGCTGGCCGACATGGGTAATGCTCGAAAATTTTATGAAAGGATGAGGCGATTAACTGAAGGTTTCAAGACCGGAGCACACTCCTGTAGGACACCCAGAGGTGATCTAGTTATTGATGACCAGAGTATACTGAGTTTATGGAGGGAACACTTCTCCGACCTGCTCAATGGCAGTGAAAGTACAACACCAGGAGATGGCGAACCCGATTCCCCAATCGATGACGATGGAATAGTTGTTCCATTACCCGACCATGAAGAAATTCGAATAGCAATTACCCGCTTGAAAATCAACAAAGTGGCGGGGGCCGATGGAGCTATTCAAATACGGCGGGGAAGAACTGATAAGGTGCATGCATCAGCTTCTTTGCAGAATATGGTCGGAAGAAAGCATGCCTGACGATTGGAATCTCAGTGTGCTCTGCCCAATCCATAAAAAGGGAGATCCCACAATCTGCGCCAATTACCGTGGGATCAGCCTCCTAAATATCGCATACAAGGTTCTATCGAGCGTACTGTGTGAAAGACTCAAGCCCACCGTCAACAAACTGATTGGACCTTATCAGTGTAGCTTTAGACCTGGAAAATCGACAACTGACCAGATATTCACCATGCGCCAAATTTTGGAGAAAACCCGTGAAAAGAGGATCGACACACACCATCTATTTGTCGACTTTAAAGCTGCTTTCGACAGCACGAAAAGGAGCTGCCTTTATGCCGCGATGTCTGAATTTGGTATCCACGCAAAACTAATACGGCTGTGTAAGCTGACGTTGAGTAGCACCAAAGCTCCGTCAGGATCGGGAAGGACCTCTCCGAGCTGTTCGATACCAAACGAGGCTTCAGACAGGGTGACTCATTATCGTGCGACTTCTTCAATCTACTGCTGGAAAAAATAATACGAGCTGCAGAACTTAATAGAGAAGGTACAATTTTCTATAAGAGTGTACAGCTGCTGGCGTACGCCGATGATATTGATATCATCGGAAGCAACAGCCGCGCCGTTTGTTCTGCCTTTTCGAGAGTGGATAAGGAAGCGAAGCGTATGGGGCTGGTGGTGAATGAGGACAACATGAAATATCTCCTATCAACAAACAAACAGTCGGCGCACTCGCGTCTTGGCTCCCACGTCACTGTTGACAGTCATAATTTTGAAGTTGTAGATAATTTCGTCTACCTTGGAACCAGCATTAACAACACCAAGAATGTCAGCCTCGAAATCCAACGCAGAATCACTCTTGCCAACAGGTGCTACTTTGGACTGAGTAGGCAATTGAAAAGTAAAGTCCTCTCTCGACGTATCAAAATCAAACTCTTCAAGTCGCTGATGTATGGCGCTGGAGCGTGGACGATGACAACATCCGATGAGACGACTCTTGGGGTTTTCGAGAGAAAGGTTTTGCGCAAGATTTATGGTCCCTTAAACATTGGCAACGGCGAATACCGCAGACGATGGAACGATGAGCTGTACGATTTATACGACGACATTGACATAGTTCAGCGAATAAAAAGACAGCGGCTACGCTGGCTAGGTCATGTTGTCCGAATGGATGAAAACTCTCCAGCTCTGAAAGTGTTCGATGCAGTACCCGCTGGAGGAAGCCGCGGAAGAGGACGACATCCACTCCTTGGTGTTTCCAGTTGGCGCCAAAAAGCAAAAAAGGAGAAACGAGTGGCGCGCTCTGGTGGATTCGGCTATAATCGCTTAAAGCGGTTCCCACTTCAAATATATAAATATATGCAATATATATATATATATATAGATATATATATATATATATATATATATAACATTCAGTCAGTCCGTCATACGCACAGTTGAATGCAACGCAGTCAGGCAATTGCAGAACAGCGTGAAAAGAATTCTACACAATTCAATTGGCCAGCAAAGAGTCTTCACTTACACTCGACGCTTACTTACACAATCGTTTTGCCATTTAATGTTTAATTTATTTATTTTTGTTTTTTATTTGTTTACTACATGAAATTTATTTTTATTTTTATTATTTTTGTTCTTCTGCGCCAGTTATCCAATTGCATTCGTCTGTGGATTTTCTGGTGATTTTATTTAGTATTTTTTGTTGGTATTTTCTCTCAAATATCCGATTGACCGCTGCGTTCAAATCAGCACACGTCCGCTGCGCTCAACAACCCGATACTTTGTGAAAATTGCAAAAACAGTCGCTGATGGCGAGAGTCCAGCGCTGCCAATATCCAAATGCCTGCTCGAAGCAGCAGCTGTATGTATGTGCCCGCGTGGTGAATTTCTCATCAGTGAGCAACTAGTGTGCTGTGTGTTAATGCTGTGGCCTGCCACGCTCTTGCCACACTTGCCTGCTTTCGGTATTTTCGGCATTGCGAGTTTTTTTGGAGAAAAATAAAATTAATAAAACGAAATAATTGTAGCAATGCTCGCTCCACTGTGTTGTAGAAGTGCTGTTGCACCTGGCACTGGTCGCCACTTGTCTCTCGCAAAATTTTCTCTTATTTTGTAGCTAATTTTTATTGGAGTTAATGTTCTTAGTTGTCACTATTGCCACGCTTGTGGCATGCATTATGTTAAAAGCTTCGACTGCTGGTTTTCTCTTCTTTTTTGAAAAATAGTATTACAATAAACTTTGAATAATACTTAATTTATAATAATTTCATTATGAATAATTAGTGACGTTATGGTTCAAATTCTCATATCTGGATAATCAGTTGTTTCAGGGCTTTAATTTATAGTCCTCAGAGTTATTTCATTGTCACTGTTATTGTTTAATTCGTGATAGCAAGATATTTTACAGGGAAATTTAAATTTATTTAAGTTCAAATTTATTTAAAATTTGTATTTATGAGATTATTATAATAATACCATATCTAAGTTATCTGTGATATATTAGAGACGTTCTCCTACTTGGTTTCGATAAATCAAAGATATGTTTAACGGTATTTGATATTCAATTGAAAGCTGTCATCTGTTATAAACTTGACATTTGTCGTCTGTTAGACATTTGCCATTTCTCACCTCTTTGAAAGCCTGCGTATCGCTTCGATAGCTATCGCCCGTAGTTAATTTGGCATCTCTTTGACAGCTATCATAGACGTCCATTTAACAGTTAACATTTAACAATTTTACATACAATTGACAATGTTTTGTCAGCTGTCCAAAGCAGCGATTGTTGCTAAAATCAGCAGCATATCGGTCTGCGTTGGAAAGATGTCGTACCGCTAAAGAGGATATTGATTTCAAGGACTCCTCATTATTCATTTATAATGTCGAATTGGCGATCAAGGAAAAGATATAACGATAGTTTCGTCAGGCAAATAAAACAACAAGTAGCCTATGATCAATCAGGAGTCCTTTTTATACTCTCGCAACAAAAGTTGCTATTTTTGTTCACATAAGGGATGTTTGTACGACATAATACTAAACGAGTTAGATATAGGGTTATATATATCAAATTGATCAGGATGACATGACGAGTTGATATCCGGATGTCTGTATGTCCATCCGTCCGTCCGTCTGTCCGTGCAACGGTTAACCTAAGTAAAAATTAAGATATCTTGACGAAACTCTGTACACATGTTCCTTGAGACCGTAAGGAGGTTGGTATTGAAAATGGGCGAAATCGGTCCACTGCCACACCCACAAAATGGCAAAAACCGAAAACCCATAAAGTGTAATAACTAAGCCATAAATAAAGTAATGAAAGTAAAATTTGGTACAGAAGATCACATTAGGGAGGAGCATATTCATGTGGTATTTTTTGGGGAGCTGGGCGTGGCCCGGCTTACAATTAGTTTTTTTGTAAATATCTCGCAAAGCAATAAAGCTATATAAACCAATCTTTATTCAGTCGGTTCCCTTACGTACCCCACCACACACCATGAAAATAGTTGAAATACGCCTAATTATAACCACGCCCACCTCCCATACATAGGTTAGGTTAAAAATTACTAAAAGTGCGTTAACTAACTAATGAAAAACATCATAAACACTAAATTTGTCAGAAGAAAGACCAGAAGGATGCTGCACTCAGAGTTTTTTACAAAATGGAAAATGGGCGTGGCGTCGCCCACTTATGGGTTAAAAACTATATCTCAGGAACTACTTTCTTGATACCCTGAAAACACAGATGGAAAATCCGCAAAATCGGTTCACAACTACGACTACTTTCCATATAACTCAATTTTGAATTCCATCTTATTCCTTCACTTTATAATTTATACATAAGGAACCACTGAAGATAGCGGAACTTTACACAAATAGTGTATATCATCTCTGGCTTCTGAACTCAGCGCCTAAGGATAATTTTTAACCGAAATTATGGGTAAATCTATCAGATAATTTAATGTAATTCTGAGGAAACTTTTTTCGTGTAATAGTCTGTCTCTGTTCCAAAAATTAATAAAATTAGGTCATAACATCTGCTATCTCCCATATACCTAATTGTAGGTTTTTCAAAAATACGGTGGGCTTTATTCCGCATATGTTGGTTAATAGGTGAGATATTTTAGCAAAATTAAGTGAGCGTATAGTCTTGGATATAGTCTACCTTGGTGGTGAAAATGAGTGAAATCGATGTTGACATCGTCCAAGCTTATGCACCATAAAGCAGGATGGGAATGCTAAACGACTTGTAGAGTTTGATTTTGGTTCATCGAGAGAGGACTTTACTTTTCAATTGCCTACTCAGTCCAAAGTAGCACCTGTTGGCAAGACTGATTCTACTCTGGATTTCGAGGCTGACATTGTTCGTGTTGTTAATGCTGGTTCCCAGATAAACGAAATTATCTACAACTTCAAAATTATGACTGTCAACAGTAACGTGGGAGCCAAGACGCAAATGCGCTGACTATTTGTTTGATGACAGGAGATATTTCGTCTTGTCCTCATTCACCTCCAGACATATTCGCTTCGCTTCCTTATCCAGGCGCCAACTAATAGCGCGGTTGTTGCTTCCGATGATATCAATATCATCGGCGTACCCCAGAAGCTGCACACTGTTATAGAAGATTGTACCTTCTCTATTTAGCTCTGCAGCTCGTATTATGTTTTCCAGCATCAAGTTAAAGAAGTCACACGATAGTGAGTCACCTTGTCTGAAACCTCGTTTGGTATCGAACGGCTGGGAGAGGTCCTTCCCAATCAAGACGGAGCTTTTGGTGTTGCTCAACGTCAACTTACACAGTCGTATTAGTTTTGCGGGGATACCAAATTCAGACATCGCGGCGTAAAGGCAATTCCTTTTCGTGCTGTCGAAAGCAGCTTTAAAGTCGACAAATATATGGTGTGTGTCGATCCTCTTTTCACAGGTCTTCTCCAAGGTTTGGCGCATTGTGAATATCTGGTCAGTTGTGGATTTTCCAGGTCTAAAGCCACCCAATCAGTTTGTAGACGGTGGGCTTTAGTCTTTCACACAGTACGCTCGATAGAACCTTATAGGCGATATTTAGGAGGCTTATCCCTCGGTAATTGGCAAAGATTATGGGATCTCCCTTTTTATGGATTGGGCAGAGCACACTGGGATTCCAATCGTCAGGCATGCTTTCTTCCGACCATATTCTGCAAAGAAGCTGATGCATGCACCTTATCAGTTCTTCGCTGCCGTATTTGAATAGCTCGGCCGGTAATCTATCGGCCCCCGCCGCTTTGTTGTTCTTCAGGCGGGTAATTGCTATTCGAATTTCTTTATGGTGGGTAATGGAACATCTGTTCCATCGTCATCGATTGGGGAATCGGGTTCGCCATCTCCTGGTGTTGTACTTTCACTGCCATTCAGCAGGTCGGAGAAGTGTTCCCTCCATAATCTCAGTATGCCCTGGACTTCGGTTACCAGATTACCACCTTGGTCTCTACATGAGGATGCTCCGGTCTTGAAACCTTCGTTAAGTCGCTTCATTTTTTTCATTAAAAAAATCGAGCATAACTTAATATTAAGCACAACCAAAATCGATCGATAACTTTTATTAATAATCATAAGAAAAAGATCGATTACGAAGCTGGAAGCAAAGTACAAGGCAAGTAGATAGGAAACTTTCTTTCACTGAAGTTTTATCACTTAAATCCTGTAAAAGGTATTAAAAAGACTTAGAAAATGTTTGGGTATATTTTATCGACAATACTTTCAGAACGAAGAAAGTAAAATCGAAGAATGAAAACGAAAAAAAAACTTATGAGACCTGGCGAGACTTGTTGGCAACACAACATGTAATAAACGAAATCGAGGTTTTCGTCTACATTCATTTCATTTGGAGAAACATATCAACGCCAGCCTTCGCCCATACATGTACGCACACTGTGCAATTAATCAATACTTTACTGCCAAAATTTAATGCAGATAATGCATTATTGCGATTGCGCAATGCACGTAAACACGAATTACATGGAAGCCAAGCGAGAGCCGTCTGCAGCCGCTAAGTGCCGCTAAAGCGTTGACCAACACTCAGCACGTTTTTGTTTTGTTTTGATTTTTTTTATTTGGCCTATCAGTCAGCATCTTATGCGGTGCGACGCACATTATGAGCCGCAGCTGTCGGCGTCTCTGTTTTTTGCCGCTAAACGATTACTAAGCGTTCGCGTCTCATAAACCTACTTATTCACAAGTTTCTTGACCAGTTTAACAACAGCAATAACAAGAACAATAAAGCATATATGCTTGACCGACATTTTGTTGAGACTCAGTTAGCGGCTTTTAAACTGAGGCGGCTTGTTGGCTTCGAGCTGTGTCGTATAGACTTAAGCGTTTTTACATTGACTGGGAATTCTTATCTATACTAATATTATAAAGAGGAAATGTTTGTTTTTTTGTTTGTTTGTGTCGAATAGGCTCCGAAACTACTGAACCGATTTGAAAAATTCTTTCACCGTTGGAAAGCTATACTATCCATGAGTGACATAGGCTATATTTAGTTTAAAAAAAAAATATGGTTCCTTACCAAAACTCCGATAATGTAAAAAAATACCAAAAAACTTTCTTTAATCGCGAATGCTGCGAAAACGATTGAAGATATAACGAAGTGAAGTACTACAATTTTGTAGAACTTATCATTATCTACAAAGAACGTCGCGACATCATACCTCTAACTATTATAGTTTTGTCACAATAAGCGATTTTATATAAAAAAATTTATTAAAATACCACTACTTGAAAAGACTCTTTATTTATACCTTAGTATTAATCCTTATCGAAATAAATGATTTATTATTTAAGATCACTTCAAAACCTTTATATAACTTTTTGAATTATTAGATTCTGACATACCATTCAAAAGATATCACGAGTTAAAAGTTTTGAAATTTTTGAATGGTCCTGTGTGGAATTAAAAATAATTGTCGCTTGATAATAATCTATAATATAAAAATGAATCGCAAAATGTGTTGCTAAGCGCATAACTCGAGAACCGCTGATCCGATTTCGCAAATTCTTTGTTTAGAATGTTTTTAGAGGTACCGGGATGGTTATTACGGAAAGAAAAAATAGAAAAACTGCTTGAAAAATTCTTAAATCCACAATTTTCTAATCACCCATACAAACAATTTGTGTCATTAGTCTCGAAAAAAGTCGAGAAGGGCCAAACCGATCTGGCTAATTTTAGTTTTAAAATATTTATGGAAAGCCAGGAAAGGATTAGAACGTAAGTATATTTCGAAAAATTGTGGGGAAGATAACAAGAAAATGATTTTATTTAAATTGACAACAAAATTAAAAAAAAAAAAAAAAAAAAAAAACATAAAATAATAATATTTTGAAAGTTGTCATTGTTGCTTTGTTAAAATATTTTTATCATTGTTCAATTGTATAAGGCTGTGTCGATAGCCCAAAACAATTTGTAACAAGTAGGGAAAGGCAACCGAACATTTTATACTTTCACAATTTATTTATGTAATTTTATTACACACAATTTTAAGAATATAATGGGAATAGGGGCAACTTGGCACCTGTTAGTAGGCAGACAAACGGCAATTCGGCCTTGAATTTACTCCTAAATTGCAAATCAACGGAACACCAGTCTGCAAAATCGCCAAAAAAAAGGAGCTACAAAGAAGATTTTCCAGATATTAAAGTCGCTGAAGGTACTGCACAGGACTTTAAAAGATTTACGCGACAACGAAAATATTTTTGGTGAAGCCATGATTCTGTTGGCAGGTGATTTTCGGCAGCCTATTCCTGGATCAACTGTGATTGCTGACGAACTAATCACATTACTAAAATCATCTAATTTGTGCCGACACATAAAGAATCGCCAATTAACAAATAGCATACGAGTGTTTTTTCAACAATATCATACTGCAATTGTAGAAATAGTTGAAAATGGTAGCGGCGCAGTTGTCACCTCGATCGATTAATAACACTTTTAACGTGCTTCTGTCACTTCATGGCCTCTAAAGAGGAGCTTATTCATCGTCTTTTCCCTGACATGAAACCATAATAAAGGGTGATTTTTTAAGAGCTTGATAACTTTTTAAAAAAAAAAACGCATAAAATTTATTTGAAACGTTAGATTGGTTCATGACATTTACTTTTTGAAGATAATTTCATTTAAATGTTGACCGCGGCTGCGTCTTAGGTGGTCCATTCGGAAAGTCCAATTTTGGGCAACTTTTTCGAGCATTTCGGCCGGAATAGCCCGAATTTCTTCGGAAATGTTGTCTTCCAAAGCTGGAATAGTTGCTGGCTTATTTCTGTAGACTTTAGACTTGACGTAGCCCCACAAAAAATAGTCTAAAGGCGTTAAATCGCATGATCTTGGTGGCCAACTTACGGGTCCATTTCTTGAGATGAATTGTTCTCCGAAGTTTTCCCTCAAAATGGCCATAGAATCGCGAGCTGTGTGGCATGTAGCGCCATCTTGTTGAAACCACATGTCAACCAAGTTCAGTTCTTCCATTTTTGGCAACAAAAAGTTTGTTAGCATCGAACGATAGCGATCGCCATTCACCGTAACGTTGCGTCCAACAGCATCTTTGAAAAAATACGGTCCAATGATTCCACCAGCGTACAAACCACACCAAACAGTGCATTTTTCGGGATGCATGGGCAGTTCTTGAACGGCTTCTGGTTGCTCTTCACCCCAAATGCGGCAATTTTGCTTATTTACGTAGCCATTCAACCAGAAATGAGCCTGATCGCTGAACAAAATTTGTCGATAAAAAAGCGGATTTTCTGCCAACTTTTCTAGGGCCCATTCACTGAAAATTCGACGTTGTGGCAGATCGTTCGGCTTCAGTTCTTGCACGAGCTGTATTTTATACGGTTTTACACCAAGATCTTTGCGTAAAATCTTCCATGTGGTCGAATAACA
Organism: Zeugodacus cucurbitae; assembly: GCF_028554725.1. Lineage (NCBI taxonomy): Eukaryota > Metazoa > Arthropoda > Insecta > Diptera > Tephritidae > Zeugodacus > Zeugodacus cucurbitae. The sequence goes on from NC_071671.1 coordinate 20,577,270, forward strand.
CAAACCCAATTGCTGCGAACGGCGACGAATCGACATTTCACGGTCTTCAGCCACACTCTCAGAAACAGACGCAATATTCTCTTCTGTACGCACTGTACGCATTCGTGTGGTTGGTTTAATGTCCAATAAAGTAAACTGAGTGCGAAACTTGGTCACAATCGCATTAATTGTTTGCTCACTTGGTCGATTATGTAGACCATAAATCGGACGTAAAGCGCGAAACACATTTCGAACCGAACACTGATTTTGGTAATAAAATTCAATGATTTGCAAGCGTTGCTCGTTAGTAAGTCTATTCATGATGAAATGTCAAAGCATACTGAGCATCTTTCTCTTTGACACCATGTCTGAAATCCCACGTGATCTGTCAAATACTAATGCATGAAAATCCTAACCTCAAAAAAATCACCCGTTATAATAAACATAAATGGCTGATTGAATCTATATTGGTGGTAAAAAAGCAAGGATCTCTTTGATCTGAATGCGACAATTTAGAATTTCGTTAAAGGAGAGTTGACACAGCTACAAACCAGGATGACGTATTCAATTATCCCACAGACTATTTTAAATTGCTGGACTATCCCCACTCTCTTGCAATTAAAAGTAGTGTGAGTTGACATCATGCTGCGTAACATAAATTAACATCAAACTTTGCAAAAGAACAAGACTGGCTGTGAAGAAGGTAATCAATATCGGCACCAAATCCAATAAAAATCCAACTATGAAATTTGGTCATTTGTTATTTTCTCTAATATACGATTAAAAAATCAAAGTTTTACAATTTATGATGATTTACGCTTAACACAGATCTACAATAATGTCTATCAATCATTTTAAAATTTATCGGCTATAACGTTTTCGTCTTTATGCGTAAAATTTTTTCTCTGCATTGAAAGATTTACTAATTTAATGTATTCACAAAAACGTGTGGCCGGGTCTGCTAGTATGATATAAAAATGAATTGCTGTTCGTTTGTGCCGCAAAAAAACGAGAACGGCCAAACCGATCTGGCTAATTTTAGTCTTGAAATATTCGTGGAAGGCCAGAAAAAGATTAGAAAGTGAGTAAATATGAAAAAATTTCGAGGAAGATAATAATAAGAGAATTTTATTCGAGTTGACAAGAAAAATATAAAAGAGAAAACAAAAAATTATAATTTGAAGGTTGTCATTGTTGCTTTGTTAAAATAAAATATTTTTGTTATTCTTCAATTGTATAAGGTTGTGTCGATAGCCCAAAACAATTTGTAACAAATAAGGAAAGGCTAAGTTCGGGTCAAACCGAATATTTTATACTCTCTCAATTTATTGATGTAATTTTATTAAGATAACGCACAATTTGACCTGCATATATATTCGGCATAGAGTCCAATATAAAATCATCATATATAGTGTATGAGGGCTGATGTAATTCCAGAACCAATTTCACTCATTTTCAGCACCAAGGTTAACGGGAATAGAGGCAACTTGGCACCTGTTAGTAGGCAAACAAACGGCACATTCGGCTTTGAAATTACTAGTAAATTGCAAATGAACGAGACACCAATCGGCAAAATCGCCAAAAATAGCGCTATAACGAAGATTCTCCAAATATTCAAGAAGTCGCTGGAGGTACTGCACAGGACTTTAAAAGATCTTGATTGTTTATGAACGTTTTTGGTGGAGCCAGGATTCTGTTAGTAGGTGATTTACGCCAGACTCTTCCAATTATTCCTGGATCAACTGTTACTGACGGGCTAATCGCATTCCTAAAATCATTTAATTTGTGGCGACACATAAAGAATCACCAATTAACAACTAACATATGAGTGTTTTTGTAACAATATCAAATTGCGATTGTAGAAGCAGTTGGAAATGGTAGGGTCGCAGTTGACACCTCGATAGATTAAAAGCATTTCCAACAGATTTCTGTCACTTCATTGACTCGAAAGAGAAGTTTTCCTGACATGAAACCTCAATATTATAACCATAAATGACTGATTTAATGACCTATATTGATGGTAAAAAAAAGATAGCGATGATCTTAATGCGACAATTTAGAATTTCGGTCCAAGAGAGTTGACACAGCTACAAACCATGATGACGTAGTCAATTATCCCAAACTATTTAAAATTGCCTGTACTTTGCAATTAAAAGTAGTGTGGTTGTCATCATGCTGCGTAACATAAATCGACCTCGAGTAATCAATATCGTCGCCGAAGCCAAGATTGGACAAACTTAATTTAATGTATACCTTAGCCACAACAACGTGTGGCCGGGTCTGCTAGTGTATTTCATAAAAGAAATATTATATGTAAATGTCAACAAGTTATTGAGAAGAAAACAATAATAATAAATTATAATTATTATAAACTAGCAGACCCGGCCACACGTTGTTGTGGCTAAGGTATACATTAAATTAAGTTTGTCCAATCTTGGCTTCGGCGACGATATTGATTACTCGAGGTCGATTTATGTTACGCAGCATGATGACAACCACACTACTTTTAATTGCAAAGTACAGGCAATTTTAAATAGTTTGGGATAATTGACTACGTCATCATGGTTTGTAGCTGTGTCAACTCTCTTGGACCGAAATTCTAAATTGTCGCATTAAGATCATCGCTATCTTTTTTTTACCATCAATATAGGTCATTAAATCAGTCATTTATGGTTATAATATTGAGGTTTCATGTCAGGAAAACTTCTCTTTCGAGTCAATGAAGTGACAGAAATCTGTTGGAAATGCTTTTAATCTATCGAGGTGTCAACTGCGACCCTACCATTTCCAACTGCTTCTACAATCGCAATTTGATATTGTTACAAAAACACTCATATGTTAGTTGTTAATTGGTGATTCTTTATGTGTCGCCACAAATTAAATGATTTTAGGAATGCGATTAGCCCGTCAGTAACAGTTGATCCAGGAATAATTGGAAGAGTCTGGCGTAAATCACCTACTAACAGAATCCTGGCTCCACCAAAAACGTTCATAAACAATCAAGATCTTTTAAAGTCCTGTGCAGTACCTCCAGCGACTTCTTGAATATTTGGAGAATCTTCGTTATAGCGCTATTTTTGGCGATTTTGCCGATTGGTGTCTCGTTCATTTGCAATTTACTAGTAATTTCAAAGCCGAATGTGCCGTTTGTTTGCCTACTAACAGGTGCCAAGTTGCCTCTATTCCCGTTAACCTTGGTGCTGAAAATGAGTGAAATTGGTTCTGGAATTACATCAGCCCTCATACACTATATATGATGATTTTATATTGGACTCTATGCCGAATATATATGCAGGTCAAATTGTGCGTTATCTTAATAAAATTACATCAATAAATTGAGAGAGTATAAAATATTCGGTTTGACCCGAACTTAGCCTTTCCTTATTTGTTACAAATTGTTTTGGGCTATCGACACAACCTTATACAATTGAAGAATAATAAAAATATTTTAACAAAGCAACAATGACAACCTTCAAATTATAATTTTTTGTTTTCTCTTTTATATTTTTCTTGTCAACTCGAATAAAATTCTCTTATTATTATCTTCCTCGAAATTTTTTCATATTTACTCACTTTCTAATCTTTTCCTGGCCTTCCACGAATATTTCAAGACTAAAATTAGCCAGATCGGTTTGGCCGTTCTCGTTTTTTTGCGGCACAAACGAACAAAATTAATTATTTAATTTGAATAATAACTATCCTATCATCTAAGTTGGACCAAATTACATGTATATGCCAACTTTCATGAATATTGACTCGTTTTTGAGTTCATTCGGAACATACAAACGGACACTGGATTTCTATATATTAAGATGTAACATTTCTTTTTTTTTCAGTTGCTTTTTTTTATTCAATCGATGTTGAGACTGATAATTTTTTCGTTTTTCAGTTTTGTTTTCATTTTTATGAAAAGGAAGCCTACTCAGATGTTTTGAACAATAAATTTGTGTTTTATATGGAATGTTAATTGCGTTTTTTATTCCACAGTTTATTCACGTTCTCGTCACGAAAAATGTATAAAATGTATCCTATGTCCTGCCCCCGGTGCTAAGCTACCTCCAAACCAAATTTAAGCCAAATCGGTTCAGCCGTTCTTCAATTAGAAAGACTTGCACTAAGACGACTTTCTTTTATATATATAGATTACTAATAATGTTTAAACTTTTTAAAAGTAAATAAAAAACATTTATAAAATTCAAAATTATAAAAATATTGAAATATGTAAAAACAAAACATATATACATATATAAGAATTTTTATTTAAAAAAAATTAACAGAGTTGCCAACGATTTATAGTTAAAAAAAATTATTGTTACAAACATTTGCAAACATTTGAAAACGAGGCTTCAGTCATTTGTACTTTTTTTCATTTATTTCTTAAATGTCAAATGTTATATATTTTTTTTTTTTTTTTGAAAAATAAGACTTGGCAACCCTTATTTGATTTGTTTTGAAGATTATATAAATTCAATGTTGTTTTTTTTTAATAACGAATTTCATTGGAATAAAAGGGATTTTTTACTTGATTGAAATTGATAAATATGCAGCATATGATAATATGGAAACCCCGGAAAATATGAATATTCCAACTTTTCGATGGTTACGCTATATCTTTAGATAAAAACACAGATATTTCCATTGTTTTTTTTTACTTGATATGACACTTCTTAATCCTTTTACCCCTTAATTTTTTCGAAAATATTTATAAAGTCGTATGCAATCCTATTCTAAATTTAATTTCATATTTAACTTTTTTGAGTAGGAGTGGATCTTTTCATATATCTTTTGAATCTTAAATAATTAGCTGGTATGAGCAAGAGTCGAAAAACCCAAATATTTTCAAATGTTCTGTTTATTTATTTTTTTCTAGGGGCATTTTCCGCTTGTTATTTTTTACTTTATTTTTTTTTAACACTCTTTTTATTCCAATTTCTTTAATAGCGTCTGATTACATAAGTCCTTTATTTTTGTTGTTTATGTAAGCAACATCTTTTGTGAACCAATTTGTCTCACTGAAAATATTTCCTTCGTTTGTGGTTTTTATAATTTTTTTTACCAACAATAACAAAAACGTACATTCATATTTGGCTATGGATTTGTGTTGTTATGGCTGTCGAACATAGGCAACATTAATATTGGACTTGTTTGGGTTGCAGTTGGTGTTTGCGTTTTTTGTTTTGATTTTTAGTGTCGTTGTTATATTGTGATTTGCGGCTCATTCACCAATTAAAGGCATAAATGACTGTTTTTGAGTTTTTTATGTGAAGAATTGAATTTTTAAATTCATGTTCGAAAAATTCGAATTTCGAAAAAAAATTAAAATATTTCAAACAAAAAAAAAAAACAGTTTTGTTCATACTCTAAAAATTCTATATCGAAAAAAATAATATTAATTAAGATTCGAAATTGAAAAAACTAGACTAAACTAATAGTTAGATTTTTTTGTTTATGTTCGAAAAATACGAAATCACAACTACTTTAAAAAGATTAATAACGGCGTGTTTTGAGGTCATGTTCGAAATTTTCGAAATCGAAACTAAATTTTAATAATTAATAACAGAGTTTTGAACTCATGTTCGAAAAATTCGAAATCTGAACTAAATTTATAAAATTAATAACTCATGTTCGAAAATTCGAAATCGAAAAAAATTTAAAAAAGAATTAATAGTTTTTAAATCCGAAAACTTGTTCAATTGGGTAAATTTGCTAGAAATTAATATACGGATCACTAACAATTAGAGTTATTAAATACATTTAATTTAAATTGTAGGCAAGCGATGCCTGCTAAACAAGCGCAAATAAATTATCATTTAACAAGTGTTTAGAACGAAGACACAGAGACTGTAGAGAGTCTTGGAAGGAGGAAAATGATGTAATGGAAATGTTGATGGAAGATTGATAGTGTCACTGAGTATTTGAGTTATGTAGTGACATTTCTCTATTAAAGGCATGTGATAAAATATAACGTAGAATTGAATTAGACAATCTAGATTGTACAGGGCTACAAATAGTTTGAAAAAGACTTCTTGGCTCTAGTTTAGTTAGATCCAAAAATGTTGTTTTAATAGAGCAACATAAATAATTTCAAGAACATAAACATTTCAGGGGGTTCCATTTTAATTAAGTTCCACAATTTCCATTTTAATTGAATTTTCGAGTGTTTCATTTCAATGTTATTTAAAATTTTCAATTCCATTGCTTTTCATGCGTTACAATTTCAATTATGTTCTTTAGTATTTCAATTTCACGTACAATTAAGTTTCACAGTATTCTTTTTCAATAAAATTGAAGAGTGTGCAATTTCAATTAGTTCCTCACTATTTTATTTCCATTGCTATTTTCCTATTCAATTGCAATTAATTTATTCACTTTTTCATTTTCACTGCACATTAGAGTGTTTCATTTCACTTGTGATACTAAATATTTCATTTCCATTGTAATCCAGACTGATTTATGGAAGTACAATCCTTTAAGCCTTATTACTAAGTGTTTACACAAAGTTTATTAAGTTTCACTACGTTCTACTACCATTACGTTCCACTGTGTTCCAATACCATTATGCGCCGCTAAATTTTATTTTATTTACATTTAATTTTTATTAAAATATACAGTTTTAGTGTAATTTTACAAACCACTTTCATGTTCCATTACACTTCAGTCCCCATATTTTTACAAAAAATGTATTTATACAACATTGATATTAACTTTTATTTTGTTTTCTCTATTATCAATTAACCTTACTCACACACATTCTTCATCATCACAGCGCCTGTAAATTGCTTGCAATGACTTTTATTCCTATTAATTGCTTTAAATTTTTATTTTTAACGCTTTTAGTTGAAAAATTACTATTTGCTTTTGTATATTCACCAGACAATGGCCACGCAGCGTATGGCTCATCCTCAATTACTTTACAATTCCACATTTTGCACGTTTTCATTTTCATTTCTATATACACATGATTATTACCATTATTAATTGCTTGCTTGCTTATGGATGTGTTTTCGTGTTTTTTTAAATATAAAATATTGTTTTTGCCACAACGGTGTAAAATTTCAATTCAGCTTATTGTACGTTTAGTAGCTTTTTTTATAGTAGGGGAAGCATCGAAAGCCGAAGTGCGGAACTTTGATCCGCTAAACCTAACCTACTCCCAGTACAAAACACTTCCACGGAACCACCGGATTAAGTATTACTTCATGGTAGTGTCAAGACACTTTAAGTCTCCTCTATATCGCGCACTGACTGACGCCTAGCCTGTTGTAGATGTCTCAATTCTGTCATTATTCGCTGCCGCTTCGCTAACAGCTTTCCAATTATCAGAGGACTGACACATAAGTGCAGTGAAATTTTCCACCGTCAAGTTACCACCCATGGTTGTTATCAACTATTCCCTTATATCTAAAAAGCGAGGGCAGTAGAAAAATACGTGCTCAGAGTCTTCTACGGGCTCTGCACACACCGGACAATACGGACTAACGTCGTGACGGAATTTGTAAACGTAATTTCTCAAGCACCAGTGACCACTTAAGGTCACCATGCTTTACGAATGGATGTCCGGTAGTCTGTGTGTCCACCGTCCTTTAGTTGAGGCCTCCCACCGTTGCTGCCACTTCATGATGCTCGTTCTCCTCTCGTCTAACTTTTTATTCTCTGAGGGGGGCGCTGCTACCATATGCAGTCGCGCGAATTCATCTCCCTGGATGTAAATAGACGGCATGCTGGCCAACACGTCAGCAGCATCGCTAGATATGGTTCGGAAAGCACTTATTGCTCTTATTTTATAAGAATAAAATAATATATTATAAGAATAAATATATAAATTTTGTTTGCTTTGTTCGACGAGTACGCCAAGTGCTCCTTGAATTTTAACCTTGAGTCTAATATTACCCCCAGGTACTTCAGCTGTGGCTGTGAGATAATCTCACACTCCCCAATAGTGAGAGTTAATCTTTCATCAATTTTCCTTGTGCTTATGAGCAACACTTCAGCTCTTAGTGCCTTCGTCCGTGTCGAATACTAGCTTTCTGTTTTTAAAATAACTTATTATTATGTTAATGAGGTATTGGGGGCGCGCATTACATATAAGATGTTGATAATGTTTGCCCATTTTGCGGAGTTGAACGCGCTTTTAACATTCAGAGTAATGAGTGCGCAGTATTTTTTTGTACCACCTTTCCATCTTTTTCCACTGACTTCATCTTTTGCAGTGTCAACGACTTTCTTTAGTGCGTCGATAGTGAATCTGCGTTTTATGAAGCCGTATTATCTCTCAGATAATCCGCCGGTTTCCTGGATTGCAACTTCCAAGCGGTTTCGTATAATGCTTTCGTATACTTTACCCATTGTGTCGATCATACACAAGGGTCAATACGATGAAGGTTCCTCCGGTGGTTTCCTTTGTTTTGGAAGGAGAACTAAGCGTTGGACTTTCCAGGGGTCGGTAAACACTCCTTCTTTTATGCATGCATTGTACATATTAGTGAACAGGGTGGGTTTCAAAGTTATAGCTTCCTTAAGAGCTCTGTTTGGTAATTCCAGGCGCTTTGTTGTTTTTAATTTTTTTTACTATGCCCAATAGTTCTTCTTCCGTAACTAATAGCGATGACTCAGCCGTTTCGTAATGTTCAGCGTTCAGCGTATGAGATCGGGTCATGCTAATTTTTTTTACTATGGCCAATAGTTCTTCTTCCGTAACTAATAGCGATGACTCAGCCGTTTCGTCATGTTCAGCGTTCAGCGTATGAGATCGGGTCATGCGTCGGAAATAGTGTTTCGACGACTTTCTTCATAAATGATGCACTTTTGGTTCCCTGTGACTTATTTTTGAATTTTGTCATACAAATTTTGTACGCTGTTCCCCAGGGGTCTACGTTTGCCTCTTCACAGAGCTTTTCAAAACAATTTCGTTTGCTGCGGGTAATAGCTGACTTCAGGAGTTTCTTATGGTTTTTAAACGCTTCTCTGAGACTGTTTACATTTTCTCCACCCTGATTGCGCTGTAGGCGACGTCTAGATAAATGACATAGCTTTATGAGCGTGGCTATTTCTTCATTCCACCAGTATACTGGCCTTCGTTTGTTGTGGTGCGTTGTCCTGCGCATAGTTGAGTCACATGCTGCTACCAGTTCTTTCTGAACTGCGGATACCAGGTGGGCTGCGTCTTCGCATGGAACATTTGCTGCGCGCCAGGCTGCCGTAAAAAGGTCCGGGTCGAACTCTTTTTGTTTCCAGCATATTTTCTTTGACCTGTTCCTACTGAGGAGTTCCGTCTCTCCGTGTAACGAAACTTCGGCCAGAATAGCCATGTGGTCGCTATTTGTGTATATGTCGATGTTCTCTTCTACTAAGGTTTGTTTCAGCAGTTCTTGTGCTGCAGCGCAGTGATTTAAATTTAGCTGCAATATTCTCATATTTTCAGTGACTTCACCATCTCCTGATATTTGGGGCAAGTCGTACTCAAGGCAGAGTGTTCCCCTTTACAAAGCATGCAGCAAGGAGTAGCAGTGCACACCTTCGCTACATGCCCCGTGCTTCCGCACCGTGTGCATAAAGAAGACCTGTCGATCGTTTTCAGCTCTTTTGTCCTGATTTTTTAGTTCGATTAATAAATCTCCTTTGAGAGTTTTTCGGATGTGGGTTACATTTGAACCCAATTTCTCAAGGCCACTGTCACTTTTTATTTTACGTAAAATATCTGCATAGGACGCACCATCCTTTTTCGTTAGTTTGATGGCGTCTGGTTTCGATCTTATTTTATTCACGTTTGGTCTCTTTTTTTCAAAACATCTACCCATTTTTCATTTGCGCTGGGTTTAGCCGTAGTATCTCCTGATATCATTTTCACAACCTCGTTATAATTTGGTTGCACTTTTTCAACCACATTTTTTGGTTTTTTTGTTGGAGGTAAATTGCCTGGCATCTCTTGCAGCCTTTTTTGGGTAATTTTATCTTAAAAAATAGGGGATACTTGAGTAGCTCTCTCAACCATAGTCTTTTTCGAATTATTTTCGATTTTCTAACATCTTTCATGTAGGCTCATAATACCGCTGACTAGGTCGCGCATTGCCTGGTTAACGTGCCTTTGACCAGCCATCATTAATTCTAATTCCTTTATTTTACCACCTAGTTGGCTAAAAATATGCGCTGTCTCCGAATTATTTGGCTCCTCGGAATGTTTAGAGCTTTTGCTTGCTTGGTTAGCAATTTCACTCTTGTTTGCTGATCCAGCAGCGGTGGAAACCTCATTTTTCCATTGGGAGGCGTTCTTATGATTTTAGAATTCCTCCTAAATGGATTTTCTGGTGTAAGCCCTAAGCTATTTTCAGAGGCCATACTCTGGCTGGAAAATAGTTGGGAAAACCTGTACGTACGTGTGTTCAGTCTCTGTCGCTAAAACCCTACTTATGTATTCGGTAGTTGGCAACGCCAAAACCAAAAAGAAAAACGAAAGCGAAAGCGAAAAAAGTAGAACAGCTGATCGATACAAAACGGCAGACCAGCTGGGGAGCACGCTTTATTACAATTACACGCGTATAATTTGAATTATTCTGCTTACCATATAAAACACAGTGATTCACATTTGACTAAACTAGTAAATCACCACGATGATAATTTAAGTCTAGTATAAAGAAATTCAATAAGTTTGCATTAAATTGGTTTTATTCTAGCACTGCTAGAAAGATTAAATTTATGTCAAATATTCACAGTTTTGTTTAACAACTTGTGGATATTTTGAAGATAATGTCATAAAGCCACTATTATAGAAGCATTCGTAACTAAGAGAGTCTATTTTTAAAGGTTCGCCATAGATCGGATCACTTGGTACTGTCCTGGACTATAAGGTGCATGCAAAAGAACCTGCTAAACAAGCTTCCAATGTTTCTATCGAGTCATTACTAAGTGACGCCTTTCACAATGCGAGATATAAGTCATCCCTTTGAAAATAACGGATTATTTTTATTAGACCTACTATTTTCGAATGTTAGCCTTAATGCAAATATTTGTCCGTAAGGGATTAAATGGTTGTTTTCAATAATTTTTTTTTTCTATGTAAACAATTATTTATGTAATTCAAACTTTTTTCTGTTTTATGGATACATACGAGTATTTAAAGAATAATTTCTGAAATTAAAAAAATAATAAAACTCCTCCATTGAGACATCATTTCCGGTGACCCCTCGGAAAAAAGGTGCGTCCGCGTTGTCAGCATAACTCCTGACAGGATCACCCAAAATAAAAAAGTGTTCTAGGTAAGACCATAAACTCGTGCTTGAACGAAGGGAAGACAAAAAACTAAAAATTGGAATTGTGGCAGAAATTTTTCCAAAAAAATAAAAATTTTGGTCAAATTTGCTTGACATTTTGTGTTTTTTTTTTTTTAAATAGTTGTAATTGAAAAATCATCGTTCAAGCACGAAATGTATCTAATACACATTATGCAAACTTTCATCAAGATCGATTGAGTAGTTTTCGTGAACATTTGACAACCGACTATGAAAACATGGTGCCGAGAAAAAACGCGTTTAAAGTTTTGAGGAACAATAATAACTGACTTGGAATGCACACCTTCCAAAGTCTGTAACTCCGAAGAAACTATTATTCGGATCGACTTGAAAATTTAGGATAACATTCTTGCGATATTGTAGAATAAAACAAAAAAAAAAAGAATTTTTGAATCCACGAAACCCATGTAACCTCTTAAAGGAAAAAACCTACAGTGGGAAGCTAAACTGTCCGGATGTTTTGCACTAAGGAAGTAAGGTAATGGTAAGGTAATATAATAATACAAATATAGGTATATTTTCAGATATATGTATTTTTCTTATTTAATAGAACATTATTCTAAATTATAAAGCACAAAAACTCATATAAATTGCTTCAAAAAAATAAAAAAATTAACAAAAAACAAAAAATTTACTATTCGGACACTTTTGCACAGTACAAGAAATACACATTATCATGATATTGCTTTGTTAAAATCTAACGGTATTTAACCCGTTGGTTTTTTGTTTTGTTTGTTGTCTCGTTATGAAGCTTTTATTGTTCTATTTGTGCATTATTGTTTGACCTGTGAAGTGATTAACATGATTTTTAAATAAAAATTTAAAAAATCTTCAAAAATGAGAAAAACGCCAACTGATATTGAAAACAATGTGATAAATTTGTTGCAAAATAATTATTCATGCCGTAAAATTGCTGAAAAATTAAATTTAAGTAAATCCACGGTAAATGATATAAAAAAACGACGAAATGTAGCTTGCAATAATAACCAAGGAGGTCGACCAAGACTACTTTCTGATGGTGATGCCCGGCAGATTGAACGTTTGCTACATAATAAGGACACCAAGACCCCGAAAAATGCTGCAAAAAGTATTGGTAAGGAGGTCAGTTCCTGGACGGTTAGACGCGCATTAAATAGAATTGGTTTAGTAGCAAGTGTGAAAAAGAAAAAGCCAGCACTTTCCGATAGAAATGTGAAAAGACGCCTTCATTTCTGTAAAACCCACAATAATTGGACAGTAGATGACTGGAAACGGGTTATTTGGAGCGACGAAACTAAAGTCAACCGATACCAGTCTGATGGAAAAGAATACTATTGGCATAGGCCACAGGAGCGCATCCAAAAGCACCATGTGAAGGAAACGATGAAGCATGGTGGCGGCAGTATAATGGTGTGGGGATGTTTTACTTGGTGGAACATTGGTCCTTTGGTGAGAATACAAGGTATAATGAAGAAGGAGGATTACCTGAATATTCTACAAACAAATTTACCAGAATTTGTTGACGAGAGTGCTTATCCAAACGAAGAAGTTGTTTTTCAGCAAGACGGGGATCCGAAGCACACGGCCAAAATTGTTAAAAGCTGGCTACAAAACCAAACTTTTAGGACAATGGAATGGCCTGCACAAAGCCCAGACTTGAATCCAATAGAAAATTTATGGGCTATTGTGAAAAGAAGGCTGCGAGCATATGAAAACCCACCAAAAAATGTTGACGAGCTTTGGGAGAGAATACAACATGAATGGCGAGCTCTTGACCGTGATATCATCCAAAAGTTGGTGGAGAGTATGCCAAAACGTATTGAAAACATAATTAGAAATAAAGGCCTTTGGACGAAATATTAAATTGGCAACGTTAATTGGTTTCAACAAACAGTGCAAAAGTGTCCGAATAGGGATTTTTTTTTTTTTTTTTTAATTTTTTTTTTATTTTTTTGAAGCAATTTATATGAGTTTTTGTGCTTTATAATTTAAAATAATGTTCAATTAATTAAAAAAAATACATATATCTGATAATATACCTATATTTGTATTATTTTCTTTACCTAACTTCCTTAGTGCAAAACATCCGGACAGTTTAGCTTCCCACTGTATATTGCTGATTCGCTTAGAAAAACGTGAATAACTTATTTTTTCTATCAACAAATGTATATATTATAATAATAATTTATTAAGTTTTGAATATTAATTAAATGAATAAACAACTTCATATTTACATATGAACTGAGTTGTTTACTTATTTTGTAATGTTATTTGTTTTTGTTTTTCTTTTGTTACTATACTAATTTACTAAATAAAGTTATTGATGAAAGAAACGGCATCGGCATCGGCCGATTCTTTGCCAACTGGCCGATTAAGCGGCATCGGCATCGGCCAAAATTTTGGTATCGGTCGGACATTATTACTAACTCATGTTTCCCATACTGACCCAATCACCTAATTCTAGAACCATCAACTCATAGATACTATAGTGAACAAAATGCAAATTTATGGATATTAAGAGCCTCCAACCATAATTACTTTATATATTTTAAGTCCAATATCACAACATTCGGTTTTACGTAATCGGAATATAATGTTTTTACCGAAAAACATTGTCTACAGCTTTCTATAAAAATAAATGCCGAATGCTGTTTGCTAAAACTTTAACAACTCAAAGGCTGTAACCGCCACAAAACATTTGAAATTTTAATAAGTAAATTGTATTGTTCCACCCGCACCGGAAACCAATAGTTTCATATATTTTTGGCCGCACATAATGAAACCTTCTTTATATATAGAGCTTCCCAAAAAAACAATATCATTTCCTTCAAAAATTCGTGGAACCAAGAACTGGTAATATCCGGTTTGGTGGTTCAAGGCTAAAAAATATTTTGATTGATTCATTTCAAAAACTATGACAATAAAAAAGAAAAAATCTCTCATCAGAATAAAACAATCGAAGAGCAAACTAGTAGATCATTTTAATCCACGCACATATGTAAGATTTCAGCTTTAGCAATTTTCCAACTCCAAAGATTCGAATACTCATAGCTGTAAAAATTAGAACTATACCTAGTCCCTTATAATTACTCTGTAGATGTCAATGTATCCGCTGTAAGGTTTTAATGAGGTTTTCAAGTAATCATAATGATTCATTGTTTACGTTGTTTGAAAGACCTTGAATTAGCTGTCATTGTTCAAGACAAGACTTATAGATCGTAAAGAAAAAAGTTAAAATTAAATGAAGTTTAATATCAGAAAGTTTTGAAGGAACAATTTTAAATTTATAATCTGATTGGAGAAATATTATGAGCAGTACAAAAATATATTACTACTCATATATATTATTACTTGATGACGTTGAAACTAAAATATATCACATTATATAAGCTCATAAAAATAGAAAAGCTTAGGTTATGAGTTAATGAAAACAACCTCTGGAAGTTAAGGTTAAGCGATTAGAATAAGCTACTATTTGCCATTTTAAATGAGACAATACTTAGTAGATCAGCACATTTGTTGTTAGAATGAACTCTACCTCACCGTATAACTTAGTTCTTAATTAATAATTTGTTGCTTTAATTAAGTTGTCAAGTGAGTTGAAGTGATTATTGTATTAAAAGAAGATGCCAGTTTTGATCGTATCTTAATTGATAAATGTTCTGCTGGATCAAAATAAATGTTATCATAAAAATATGAATGTGAACTTGAATTATGCATTTAATATAATGGCATTTTCGATCTGTATCACATCAATTGTTTACCATTGTTGACTGTTATTTTAATTTTTTTGCTCTCGTTTGAGATTGAATTAATCAGGCAACGATTCATTCAATAATTAACTGTTACGCAGAAAGAAAAAAAAGGCTGATCATCTAATTTTGTTTTGAGACAGTTCGGTAGTGCGTCGCGATCGCTTTGGGGAATGGGGATCACTTCATGTACATATATTTGTAATTATATCTAAGTGCTCTCATGGTACTTTGTTAGACAAGCATCTACAAATAATCAGGATTTCATTTCATCAGGTACTGTTCAATATTTCGTTGTTACTGTATAATAATCCATTCTCATAATCAAGTACTTCTTAAAATGATCTAAGTGAAATTACATGTTTTGAATATCTAAATCTCATATCAATTACACTCTGCTGGATCTGAAGAAACTTTTTAATTTCGTCTTTTCAATTTAGATTGTAATGTAAAAACTGTAAATTATGAAAACAGCTTCACTAAATTTACTTTACTTGGTTACAGATTCTTTTTCGCCTTCCTTTTCCATACTTATATACATAACCAAAATTGTAATCTATAAGTTTCCCTGTAATACTCAATTCAGAAGTACTGAGGCAATTAGGACACAAAATAATCATATATGTAGTAATTTAGCGTTAACAATTTATTAAATAATAATTTATGAAGATTTCCACGTGATTAAAATCACAATAGCTTCACTCTGAGATTTAACCTTAATTAGCGACTTTCTATCGCTTTGGGTTTGGGTTTTGGCGTACTGACAATTGCATAGGCTATTAGATTCATTTAGAGTTAATTTAGTATTAATTACTCCATTAGTTAATAGTCTATTTGTTTAATAAATTGAGAACAATTATGGGTATGGTATTTTTTTTATTCTAAATAAGAGACTTTTTTCTTTTAGAGTAATCAGAGTTGCATAGAAAATTGTATATCAATTTACTGTTAATTAAATATTGAATATTTATTCTATATCAGAGACTTTAATTCTCAATTAAGTGTTTAGTGGCTTAAATTATCTTAATTACCCAATTAAGAGTCTGCTTAGATATGATAGAGGAATATATCCAGTCACATCTTATTCTTATCAATCAATCTTGAGCATTTTTTACTATAATAATATTTAAATGGGATAAAATATTAAAGCAAAATGTATAATCATTTATCAGAATAGAGTGTATACAGCATATAACGGTAAAAAAATTATAGAGTATCATGATGGAAATTTTTATTGAAATTTCAAGAAATATATATTAAATTATCGAATTATTAATTAAGCAAGTTGCATTACCTTTCCTCACATTTGCAGTGCATAAGAATTGTAGCAGCAGTAATTCTTACTTCTAGAAATTTAATTTACAATTTACGATTATTTTTCATCTACCTTGCCTTTCATTTAATTCTTTATTTGTTTTATATTTTTACTTATTATAATTTTAAATAATTTCTTGGTATTAATGTCTATACACACATCTTGATTTGTTTTCGTCATCCATCAAAGCGTTTATTTACTTAAGTGTTCCCCGAACTTTACTTCCTTAGAATAAAACAAAAAACTCAAAATACCGTTGTTTTTTTATAACGAACAACTTCGATCTTCATTAACATACATATGAATAATTTATTTTTTTCACAGATGTTGGTATCGAACAATAGGTCAGCAGATACAAAACAATCGATATCCAAACACTCGATCACTCACACACACACACTAAAAAACTGTAAACTTCAATATTTGACGTCACCATTGGCTGCACGACTTCGATAAATAACTTTACGCCTCGAGTGAAAAGCATTTGCACGACACGCTATTCTCGCTCGATCGCTAAGAGATGATAAGCAGCTGCCGGCTAAACGGTTTCGTGATTTCTACACACTATACATATAAACAAATGTTAGGTATGTATGTATATGTAGAACAAATATCGGCTGGATTAGTACAAGTGATCGCGACAAAGCTTTAGATCGCACTAAATGCCATTAGCGGTCGCTTGGCGACAACAACCTAATCAGCTGAGCTCGACGCAAACGACGTCATTGATATTGGATAATAAAAGTGGAGAAGCAAAAGAAAAAAAGTAAAAAAGAAATACAAATACAACAAAGAACACAAATAAATAGTTTAATATGCAAAATAAGCGTAAGCAAAACGAAAAAGCCGGTTGGCTGGCGGGCAATTGTTGTTGGCCTTAGGGTGTAGGCCTGTAGGAGTGCTACGTTCAACAAACAAACAGGTATGTCGAATTTCATATTAAACAATATTTTTTATTGTAATTGACTGAAACTATGAATTGTTAATGGCGATGAAGATCAGATAGAGCATAGCATTTTTAAACGGTTTTATCGAAATAAATGTAGGATCTGATAAACGATTAATATATTATATTTATTTTGCCTTAGAAACCACAAGAAATATATTTTTTTATAAATCTTCAGGAGTTTCTGCATATTTTGGGAAAATAAATATTAAATATAAGCTCTTATGGTTCGTTTTGTATCGAAATATATTTGGAAAAGTTGAAATAATTTTACTGATTTTTAAATCAAATACATCTGGTATCACTATTAATCATATTGAAGACGCCCATTCTAGATAGTTTTATCAAAAGTGTTTTAATTTTTTTTCTTCTTTTCTAACTTTAAAAGCAAAAGTACATAATTACACTATATAATCTCTCCTCCTTAACATTGTCGTCGATTAGACCATAACTGATCGCGCCAGCCTCATCACTATATGTACTAGTGTTCAATGGTGACATTATATATACTGTGGTCCTGTAGAGCTAATGCTTTTTTAATTAACAGTGCCTGATTTGGGTTTGTCCAACTCACATAAGACCCAATATATTATTTAAAAAGCCAGAATGTTATATCAATGTCAGAGGTCGCGTCCACTATGTAGATCTGTGAGATGGTTTCCAGAAGCCAAATTTTGATTGATTTTGATAGTTTACCTTTGAACTCACTATAATGTCTTGAATATGGCAGATGATTGTTATCACACTATCATAAGTAGAATTCAATCGAAAATATTACACTTGTTCATTTGATGCAATAGAAGTTGTAGGATTTTGTTAGTTCTCACTAAAGAATCGAAGTTGACTGAAGAACTTAAGAGTTTGCCTACAGGACAATCTATGGTTCGAGATCTATTAGTCTATTAATTATGCCAAATCATTGCTTGGACTCTCATTTCCGTATGATTTCCTCAGAGAATGAACAAAAATGTTTTTTGTTAGATTGCCGCAGTTACCGGGGGTTTTTAGCCGATTCTGGCGGCTGTTCCAACTTGCTATTAATTGGGGTAATTCTGAATTAACCTGTAATTGCGAGTTCATTATGATACCCTGACGAATCGTTTGAAATGTCTAAACATTAAATTATTCAAATCAAAACATAAAAGTATTCTATTTTTAACTTAATTATATCTCTGCGACGTTTTAAAAATTTTGTGCCGCTCTGCTAACAGAACAAGATCAAGATTTCAAATTATTAAAATTTCTAAGTAATATTTTATTTCGTTTGTGGTAAATTTCGTGATTTTCATATCATGGATGGATGGCTACAAAACTTGATTATTTTATTCTCGGTGGAATTATTTCTCAGCTGACAAGTTCGCACACAATGTGTTTCGGTCACTCGTATCATTCAATCGAGGAACACTTATGAGACTGTTAAAACCTTCGTTGAACAACATCATGATCTGAGTCCCAAAAAATTGCAGGTACTGCTAGTTCTAACGCTTATAAGAGTTACAGAGTACCTATTGTTTCGTTTATATTAGAATCATCATGAAACCTTTAACCTTTACAATGAATGAATTATTAATTTCTAAATTCGAATTATTTTTAAATCTATTATGTATTTTTGATATTGCTCCACCTGTTGCACGCGTTTATTTAGCATATTTCCTTTTTATTGACCTATTTATGACCGAATTTCATGATTCCTTTCAATTTTTAGCGCAAATTTCCGCACTGTAATGGCTGTCTTGACCATTTTTAACTACAAACATATGTCTATTAGTTTGTTTTTTTTTTATATTTGAACAGCAACAATTTGTAAATTGAAAGTGTAAATTGACAAAGACTCATTTACTTGAATGATGAAATCACACACAGACAAAATTCAGACATTTTCATTCAAATATATAGTTTATGCTTGTTTTCATTGGGGAGATTTTTTTTATGTGGTGGGTCCCAAGCCCTACGCACAACCGCAGAAGCGGGCTTCGCCTTCTCACTTTAGCTCGCCTCCAAACGGATGTCTGTTAGCTACCCAGGGGATACTTGGTCTAAAACCGGAAGTCGTGAGCTGCTTGAGTCATATGCAAAAGAATCGTTCCTGACCACTCCCAAGTGAATGGAAATCAGAAACTTTCCTTCTACATATGACTCCACCAACAATGTCAGCCTTGAAATCCAACGCAGAATCACTCTTGCCAACAGGTGCTACTTTGGACTGAGTAGGCAATTGAAAAGTAAAGTCCTCTCTCGACGAACCAAAATCAAACTCTATAAGTCGCTCATTATTCCCCTCCTGATGTATGGCGCTGAAGCGTGGACGATGACAACATCCCATGAGACGACTCTTGTGGTTTATTTATGGTCCTCTAAACATTGGCAACGGCGAATACCGCAGACGATGGAACGATGAGCTGTACGATTTATACGACGACATTGACATAGTTCAGCGAATAAAAAGACAGCGGCTACGCTGGCTAGGTCATGTTGTACGGATAGAAGAAAAAACTCCAGCTCTGAAAGTATTCGATGCAGTACTCGCTGGAGGAAGCCGCGGAAGAGGGAGACCTCCACTCCGATGGAAGGACCAAGTGCAAAGTGACCTGGCTTCACTTGGTGTTTCCAGTTGGCGCCAAAAAGCAAAAAGGAGGAATGAGTGGCGCGCTCTGGTGGATTCGGCTATAATCGCTTAAAGCGGTTCCTACGCCAAATATATATATATATATATATAGCTTGTGCACTTAATATATGTATGTTTGTATATATATAAAATCAATAATACTTCGCTATTTGCATACAACGTTGTTACTATGAATTTCCCTCCTCTGTGGTCCGATCTACCACATTCAGTGTATAGTAAGGTGTGAAATTTTACTGAGATGATAAAAAATCGTTATATGCAAATGCATACACATTTTTAATTTTACAGCCATACATGCAACGTAAATATGTATGGCTGTTTGCATTCCACAAAAAAAAAAATTAAAACGAAAAAAAGTTGTTTAACACGTCTGTGTAATAAGCGGTAAATATTTGCTTTCCTATAACAATGTTCTTAAATTATGCAGTAATATTTCGAAGTTACGTAATGTAATTTTTCAAAGTTAATCTATAAGGGGAGATGGTGTGGTATTTTACACGTTAATTCCTAATTTGGTGGAATGTAAAACTTTTCCAAATTCACAACTTTCCCAATATTAAACACCGAGTAGGACTTCATAACCCTATATGATTCTTGGTAGAAATAATTTGTTGATTTTCCTGTCGATTTGAGCAACTTTACTTCGAACAATTCTGGCAAGACTTTCCGAAATTTTTTTTTCTAGGTGCATGATAACTCTTTCTCGAGTTTTTTTTTGGAGAATTTTTACTCTATCGATCCATTCTGGAGACTTAGCCTCATTGACAGCTTAATTTTTATCATTATTGCTTCGATGTTAATTATTATATATATATCTTCAGTACTATCTGAAGGTAACTGACCAACATTTGAAAGAAGTACTGCTAATATATCAGCAGTTCTTTCACCGAACTTTCAATATTTAAATTTTTTAATTTTTTTAGTTAAACTCATACTAATAAATCCTGGATTAATCTAAATCTGAATTCGTTCCGATTACGTAAGCGTTACAAGACTAGGAACATTTTCTCCTTGATTCTTTGTATATCATGTTTATTCTCACACATGGCCATCAATTAGCTTTCGATGTTGTTTCAACAAGATTCATTAGAAAATAAATTCCTTGAGTTATTGAGAACTAATCTGAATAAGAAATCTCTCCCATCCAGGTGAACTATGTAGTTTTATCAATTGCCGTAGCAGATTGCAGAGGAGCTTGAGATTCTTGGTTGATATATGTGGAATTAGTACAAAATATTTCCGGAATTTTGTTTTGATACCACAATGGACTTATTAATAATTTTTCGTTTTCGATGTTCCCATCGAAAGTCCAATTAGTAGAACGCTAATCAGCACATTATGACCACAACAAAAGCGAAATTTCAGGGGATTTTCCATTGTATGACGTTTTCTCAATATCTTGGATACAATAACAAAGTTTCCAACCTATTTTTTGCAATTTACAAGCTATTATTACCACAAACCACTAAAATCGAATACTACGCTCTTTATTAGTCAGTAGCGCTTTCATAGTGAATGAAAATATATTTTTTATTTTTAAAATTTTTTTGCAACCAAAATATGCAAAAAGATATAAAAGCACTGTAATAAGGAAATTAATAAATATTCACAACAAAACACAATAACAACAATAATTACAACAGCAAAAAAGCAATAACGCAAACTATTGTAAGCTACAAAAATCAACAAACATAAACAATTGTTTTGCGTAGACAAAGCAGTCAGCGATTTTTTATTGCTCCATTTGTAAGCAACTTAGACTGGCCTTTTACGTCATCTCATTCAATTGCTTTGCTGTTGTTTGTTTGTGTGGCGCTGCCTCTATTTGTTTTGACTCGTTTGCCTTTTGGTCGCCATGGCCATGGTCCATTCAGTGATCAGCTGATGGTTATTGATGAAATGGCAGACAAACGTACATTTATGTGTATGTATTTAATCATGCAACAATTGGAGTACAGATAAGAAAATATACATATTTTGTATATAAATTCATACATTCCAGATCTCCGAGGGCTGATATATATATTTCTGTCCTAATAATGAAAATAGGAATATTTATCAACGAAAATGGTTTTATTGTTTTTCAAAATATTCTCCATCAAGATTTACACACTTTTGCATGCGCACAAACTAATTTTCGAAGTACTTTTTTTGAGCCTTTTTTGGAGCTATAGGCAAATTGTGCGGGATCCAACGAGAACAAACCGTTTTTAAGGCCAGGCGTTCATCAATATCCAAAGTATGCTGGTGGCATGCCTCTATCTGAAGGTATGTTACATGACGGTCTTGCATTATCAGTTCACGTACGGCATCGATGTTTTCTGGCACAACGGCTGTTTTTAGACGACCTTCACGGAATTCGTCTTTGAACGAGCGTCTGCCACGATTGAATTCTTTGTACCAGTTTTTCACAGTGCTATAGGATGGTGCTTCATAGTCGTACAATGATTTTAGTTCATCGAAGCACTCTTGTCGCGATAATCCACGTCGAAAGTTGTGAAAAATGATCGCACGAAAATGTTCACGAGTTAATTCCATTTTTGGCCGAAATGAATTTTTTAATTCCCTGTAAATAAAACAATTCACGATTAAATGACAAAACGTTCTGAGTGATGTTATGCTAAAAAATGTCAAACTTTCCAATGGAAATGTCAGATTGCACCTGGCAACACTTAGTGTTGCCTAGGCCAGAAATATATATAGCAGCCCTCGTATTATAGTTGTATATACAGTTCTCTCTAATATCTCTATAGATACTTCCACAAACGCCAGGCTATAGGTTTTTAAAGTGCACAGAAAATTGATTTTATATTTATTCTTCGCATTCTATGATATCTTTTGTATGGTCATCACACTGCTCTGCAAACTTCGCAATATTTCTGCATTATTGTGCATACAATATTTTTCAAAATCGTATTTGATTTGTATATAATTAAAAAAAAATCAAAGTATATTTTAAACTAACTCTGGTATATATATATATATATATATATTTGGCGTAGGAACCGCTTTAAGCGATTATAGCCGAATCCACCAGAGCGCGCCACTCATTCCTCCTTTTTGCTTTTTGGCGCCAACTGGAAACACCAAGTGAAGCCAGGTCACTTTGCACTTGGTCTTTCCACCGGAGTGGAGGTCGTCCTCTTCCGCGGCTTCCTCCAGCGGGTACTGCATCGAATACTTTCAGAGCTGGAGTGTTTTCTTCCATCCGTACAACATGACCTAGCCAGCGTAGCCGCTGTCTTTTTATTCGCTGAACTATGTCAATGTCGTCGTATAAATCGTACAGCTCATCGTTCCATCGTCTGCGGTATTCGCCGTTGCCAATGTTTAGAGGACCATAAATCTTGCGCAAAACCTTTCTCTCGAAAACCCCAAGAGTCGTCTCATCGGATGTTGTCATCGTCCACGCTTCAGCGCCATACATCAGGACGGGAATAATGAGCGACTTATAGAGTTTGATTTTGGTTCGTCGAGAGAGGACTTTACTTTTCAATTGCCTACTCAGTCCAAAGTAGCACCTGTTGGCAAGAGTGATTCTGCGTTGGATTTCAAGGCTGACATTGTTGGTGTTGTTAATGCTGGTTCCCAGATAAACGAAATTATCTACAACTTCAAAGTTATGACTGTCAACAGTGACGTGGGAGCCAAGACGCGAGTGCGCTGACTGTTTGTTTGATGACAGGAGATATTTCGTCTTGTCCTCATTCACCACCAGACCCATACGCTTCGCTTCTTTATCTAGTCTGGAAAACGCAGAACAAACGGCGCGGTTGTTGCTTCCGATGATATCAATATCATCGGCATACGCCAGGAGCTGTACACTCTTGTAGAAGATTGTACCCTCTCTATTTAGTTCTGCAGCTCGTATTATTTTTTCCAGCAATAGATTGAAGAAGTCGCACGATAGTGAGTCACCCTGTCTGAAGCCTCGTTTGGTATCGAACGGCTCGGAGAGGTCCTTCCCGATCCTGACGGAGCTTTTGGTGTTGCTCAACGTCAGCTTACATAGCCGTATTAGTTTTGCAGGGATACCAAATTCAGACATCGCGGCATAAAGGCAGCTCCTTTTCGTGCTATCGAAGGCAGCTTTAAAATCGATAAAAAGATGGTGGGTATCGATTCTTCTCTCTCGGGTCTTTTCCAAGATTTGGCGCATGGTGAATATCTGGTCCATTGTAGATTTTCCAGGTCTAAAGCCACACTGATAAGGTCCAATCAGTTCGTTGACGATGGGCTTTAGTCTTTCACACAATACGCTCGACAAAACCTTATATGCGATATTGAGGAGACTTATACCACGGTAGTTGGCGCAGATTGTGGGGTCTCCCTTCTTATGGATTGGGCAGAGCACACTAAGATTCCAATCGTCAGGCATGCTTTCTTCCGACCATATTCTACAAAGAAGCTGATGCATGCACCTTATCAGTTCTTCGCCGCCGTATTTGAATAGCTCGGCCGGTAATCCATCGGCCCCCGCCGCTTTGTTGTTCTTCAAGCGGGTAATTGCTATTCGAATTTCTTCATGGTCGGGTAATGGAACATCTATTCCATCGTCATCGATTGGGGAATCGGGTTCGCCATCTCCTGGTGTTGTACTTTCACTGCCATTGAGCAGGTCGGAGAAGTGTTCCCTCCATAATCCCAGTGTGCTCTGGACATCCGTTACCAGATTACCTTCTCGGTCCCTACATGATAATGCTCCGGTCTTGAAACCTTCTGTTAATCGCCTCATCTTTTCATAAAATTTTCGAGCATTACCCTCACTCTGGTATATACTCGATGAATTTTAGGGGTGAAGTTAACAAATAGGTATTGATGTTATCTTCAAGACTTTTCAGGAATACAAACAAATATTTTTAAAACTTATATGCATCATTAACATCATCTATAAGAACTTTCTTAAAGACTGTTTTGATAAGTTCAATGCTGATGATTAATGATTCGAGTATCCACAAAGCTTCTGATTCTGAAAGACACTTCTGGAAAACTATGAATAATATTTTCTAATTATTCTTTATGACATAGTTTTAAATATTTAAGATTAACACAGGCACATCAAAATTGAAACCTAATTTCTACAAATTTACTACGACTTCTGCTTCTTCATAAATCTTTCTCTATTAACTCATATTTGTTGAATACCAAGCTATTGTACTGTAGCTGTTTGTTTAAAATCTAACAATATCAGAGCTCGGCAGACTTAGATGGCATTCTTATCTAGTTAAATCTATATCGCTAGATCTATGTAAAACAAAATTCATCAGCATCAGCAGCTATCAAATTTGGGAAGTGTATAGTGCACTGATGGTTCTTGGCCAGGATTATTTGGATCGTCTCGTAGACATGGTCAACCCGAGATCATAACACAACACAAAATAATATCATACTTTGCTACAATTGTATATAGCATCGGCGGTCAAGTGCTCTTTCTCTCTCTCTCTTGTATTCTACTCTCTTTCTGAGCTGATTGAGGCTCATATTTCTAGATTATGTTTTTATACCATTATCATGGTACGCGCTGTGTGACGACATTGCTAAATTAGAAGAATAAACAATATTGATTAATTTGAATTATTTCAAGGAGTTTTGGATCTTTAATAAAGGGAAAGGAAGACTTCAGATGCAATGATTAAATGCAATTATTATATACTGAAATCAAAAGGGTGCTGCAAAACGATCTAAGCTTGTGAAAAGTTTCAAATGAAGTTATATTTTAGAGATTGGTATTTTTCTTTCAGTCGCCTTAAATATCCAGCGAACATAGTTAGGAGTTTTCTTATCACCTTCTCATTTAATCTTGGAAAAGGAGAGTACGTAACTCCGAAAACCTAAATCTGGACTACATACTTCTCCTTGCATCTATTTGACTAATTGGTAGTCCTCCTACGATCCATATATGTAATTATATTTACAGAATAATTATTTTGGTTCGAATTAGAAAATTTACGAGGAAGTACCGGAAGTACAAGGTTAGCTGGAGAACCCTGTCGAACTTGCTCATTCAAGACTATAAGACGGTCGTAAAGTAAATTTTTGAAACTATTTTTTAGTGATCTTGGCATAAAAAAGTATTGGTTTTAACAGCTACGGACAGCGCAACAAGCCAATAAATGCAAACAATAGCAGAAAAAATCACTGTGCAACGAAATAACAACAAAATGAAAGTGTAGTAAACAAACAAAGCAAACACATAGCTGGGCAGCTAAGCGTATCGGTAAACGTGCATTGCACTGCAGCGTGTTACTGAAGGTAACGGGAATGAAAAGAGCACAAATTGGTGAAAATGTACAACTTGAACAGCAATAAAGTAAATGTAGTTCGTGAATTTACGCAGAAACATACATATATTTATCAATATATATACAGACATTTGAATTAATAATGTAGGTAATCCCAAAATTTTGGGGGAAAATTTCCTAGATAATAATTCAACTAATTTAACTTTTTAGTTGATCGAGAGACTCTCTCACTCTGACTCAATTTCATCCAGAAACTCTTCAAATCATATTTCCATAGTGATCCAGAATTGAGAAGCCCTTAAATTAATTTTTTGGTCTATAAATGTGTTCTGAAAATCATAGTTCCACAATAATCCATCTTAAAAAAAAACAGTGATCTAAGTGATGTAAAAACTTTTTATTTCATATTTTCTAGGGAATTAATTTCCAAAATCTCCTATTTTTATCATTCCGAACAGCTGAAGTAACTTCAGTGTAACTTCGATGTCTTTCGAAGAAGTTCACTGCCTATAAAATTGGGTTATACCGTTCTATACTATCTTAAAAACTGTATAAAGGTGTGATCAAATTCATACTGACTTCGGACAACACATTTTTGTAGCAACAAGTGTAGAGTATTATCAGATTCAAAAAAAAAAAAAAAAATCGTACACCACTTTTTAAATAAAAAATTCTCTAGTCTTACTCCTAGTTGCCTAGGACATATAAGATATCAGCTAAATATCATCTACTACTCTTTTCCATATATAAATGATTACAAATTAATTATTCGGCATACAATGCTCTTGATTAAGTGGTATTTTCGGTATCTATCTAGTCTAAGTAAAAATTCCTAATAGAGTGCCAAATCAAATCCCGAAATGTTATAATCAATATTGATTGACCACTAATAACTAATAGACACTAATAAAGCCGAAATTCAAGTAGTGCACTCGTTATTCCACCACTCAACACATATAAATATTTACTTGTTTTGTTGTTTGCCGTCTTTTTGTTTGCCTCTCATTTGTTCGTTACTCGCAGAGTCCACCAGTCAGATTGTGACTGGAAATTTGAGCTTTATTTGTGTCTTTTCAACATATACTCCAAAATTTGCTAATGGCCGAGAATGAAAGCAGTCTACACCAATGCAAAAAGTTTGTAGGTCATGGGGCAATTCAAAATTTAAAGCCCATTCAGTGAAGTTCATTGTCTTTGGTCTCCAGCATAGTATTGACATTTTAAAGCAGGATAAGAATTAGATACATTTGGACTTCAGTTTATTATGCTTAGTTTACTACTAATCTAAAATAGGTCGTTCTTTGGCGGGTTTTTACATAAAATAACTGTTTTGACAATTATTCATTGAATTCAGAACCATCACTCGATATAATGCCGATATAATACTACTCATTATGATAACTGGAAGAATTTTGATGCTTATTCGGTAAATATCGCACTAAATGTGGATTACAGATGTATATAAGAGAACACAACAAAACCGGACAGAAAGTTCGCAACAAGCAACATGTGACATGTACTCTACAAATTTGTGCTACTAAAGAGTTCATGCGAGCCAAATAAAAATTGGCTCTCGCAATAAATTATACTCTCGCAATTTATTGAGAAAACACACAATTTGACTCATATATTTGGCATAAGGCACTGCGTTCGTCATGTTCGTTATCCGAAACCTTGAAAAGTTATAGTCCGATTTCGAAAATTTTTCCAAAATTTTTGTCACCTCACCACACCACAAACTTTGTGCAAAGTTTTATTTCGCTATATTCATTGGTTCTAATGAATATATTATAAAGTGAAGGAATTCGATGGAATATAAAATTGAGTTATATGTCAAGCAGGCGTGGTTGCTAACCGATCTCTCATTCATTTTTCATGCATGTTATCAGGGTGTCAAGAAAATATTATGTACCGAATTTCATTGAAATCGGTCGAGTAGTTCCTGAGATATGGTTTTTGACCCATAAGTGGGCGAAGCCAAGCCCATTTTCCATTTTGTAAAAAAATCTGAGTGCAACTCTCTCTGCCATTTCTTCTGTAATTGTAATTGTATTGTATTCTGTAAATATAATTGTGTTTCTGACGTTTTTAGTTAGTGAGTTACTCACTTTTAGTAATTTGCAACATAACCTTTGTATGGGAGGTGGGCGTGGTTATAATCCGATTTCTTCCATTTTTGGACTAAATAAAGAAGTGGATAAAAGAAACGACTGCAGAAAGTTTAGTTTCTATAGCTAAATTGGTTTTCGAGAACGCCCACTTCCCCAAAAGAATTACATACATTACATATGCCCCTCCCTTTTATGGCTTAGCTATGACCCTCTATGTGTTTTAATTTTTCACCATTTTGTGGTCGTGGGCGTGGCAGTGGTCCGATTTCACCTATTTTTAATACCAACCTCCTCTGGGTGCTAAGGAATATGTGTACCAAGTTTTTATGATATCCCAATTTGTGCTCAAGTTATCCGTTACATGGACAGACGGACGGACGGATAGACAGGGATTTTAACTTTTTTTATGTGAACAAAACTATAATATGTCCTCTCATAGCAACTTTGTTGCGAGAGTACAATAAGATGTATCGAGGTGATGGTGATGAATTGAAGAAGTTGTAGATACATTAAACGAAATTCGGAAGCGAACCAAGAGGTAGAAAAGGTCTTGTGAAGGGAAAAGCGACTACTGGAGAGCACTGAATGAGAAAAATCCTTAAAATTAAAGTTTAGTACTACAGAGACTCTCTGGACTTCATACGAATAATGCAGATGTCCGCGTAGGAGCCATAGTAGTCTTATGAATTCTCAAGTCTTATCATTTAGAGTCTAAATTTTAAACACACATGTACGACATCTTGCGCTCATGACTGCGCGCCAACCCGTAATGACTTTGACGAAACTTTGGATACACCCGCTACCTTGGCCTTCACGCATAGCTCAAAACTATCATTTTTCCTTTCTACTACTTACTGAAATATATCTCACTGCATATACACGAATACTACAGTACCATTAAATATTTAAAACCTCAGGAATTTATCACTGAAAACTATGCGAACGGCAGATTAGCGAGGCGGATGGTTAGGTTGCTGATCTCCACTTACGCCAATGTCACAACTTTGTCCCCAACCTTAGTTATACGAGTACGCGCTAAATGAGCATGAACAACAACAACATCAACGAACGCTTTTATTTCCCTTTGACGCAAAGGTTATGTGGCCTTTATTAGTGTATATAGTTACAAACTAGTATATATGTATGGCTATGGGTATGGACATAGCATTGTGTTGCACGTGTGTAAGCGTGACTTTTGTTGGCGCTAAGGATTACAATCTTCCGTTATTGTGTACTCTCATATAGATAGATATGTGTTTATGTAAACGGATTCTCTATAAAGGACGGTCGAGGCTGTTGACGGTTGGCTGAAATGACTAGAAAGTCCAGAAAACTATAAAACTATATCTCTTGCGTGGTTTTAGTATACAGAATACATGATTTCATACATCAGGATTGAGACTGGACGGCCTTAAGTTGAACTGTTGAAGTCTAAATTCCATCAAACTCACTTTTAAGATAACATTAACTATTTGAGGTTATGGTTATTTTTCTCCTCCCAGAAATGTAGTTCCTAAGTCATGGCTGTTGCTAAGTCCTTTTTCAGGATCCCTAGACATTCTTGTCAATATGGTACAGGCGAATTATGAAAATCTGAAAGATCTATACGTTAGATCAATCGAACAACTCCTCTACACTGCAATATCCTACATGGATCCTACCGATGTTACCAGAGTAGCTTTCTCCCAAGCTTTTTGCAGACTACTAAATCAACCACGGGTCCTAGCTATCATTTGAGAACTGATATCACGAGTATTTTCAACTCATCCCTATTTAGAAACCCTATACACACGTAATTTGTTAGTTATCGCCCATCACATACATTAATAAGTAAAGGTGCGTATCGGGGCTTTTGTGTACCGTTGTTGCTGAAAAAAAATCACTTTCTGTCTGTTTTGTTATAAGCGTGTTATTGCCTTGCGTCGTGACGCTATGCGCACAGCTTGAGGATGTGATTCGATGCAGAGGAAAACAATAGCGTCTTCATTACACTACACTAGTGACCTTAAAAGCAAAGCCTTATCAGACTTGTCGGAAATCTGATGCTTGACAAAAGTACAATACAATGGCGGCAAAAGGAAGGTGTAGTTTGTACGAGTACAAAAAGGAATACACTAAGTCACATCCTTAAAATGATTGCTCCTTCTACCCATTTTCTATTCATTTACCACCTGTAGAATACAAATATTTATCTAAAAAAGGTTTCAATCGCACCTTATTTGAAGAATCTACCGCATGACCATATTTTATTTCTATATCCCCGCAACAAAAGTTACTAACAGAGTATTATAGTTTTGTTCACATAACTTTTGTTTGTAAGTTATATATGTATATCCATATGATCAGAATGACGAGTTGAAATCCAGATGCCTGTCTGTCCGTCTGTCCGTGCAACGAATAACATGAGTAAAAATGATATCGTAACGAAACTTGGTACATATATTCCTTTGCACCATAAAACGATTGCTTTCGTTGATGGGCGAAATCGGACCGCTACCACGCCCACAAAATGGCGAAAACCGAAAACACTAAGCCATACATAAAGCTATGAAAGTAAAATTTGGAACAAAGGATTGCACTAGGCCGGGGCATATATGGATGTAATTCTTTTTAAGTGGCAATGGCCACGTTCCCAAATGAGTTTTTTGTCAATGTCTCGCAAACGAATAAATAAATAAACCAAACTTTCTGGAATCGTTCCCAAAGGTTAGGTTGAAAGTTACTAAAAGTGCGTTAACTCACTAAAGGAAAACGTCAGAAACACTAAATTTTACGGAAGTTAGTTTTAAGTTACTAAAAGTGCGTTAACTCACTAAAGGAAAACGTCAGAAACACTAAATTTTACGGAAAAAATGAAAGAGAGGAGAGCCGCACTCAGATTTAAAACAAAAAATGGTAAATGGTCGTAGCGTTGCCCACTTATAGGTCAAAAACCATATCTCTGGAACTACTCGACCGATATCAAAAAAATTCGGTACGTAGAACTTTCTTGACATCCTGATAACACGGATGGGTGAAAGCGGTTCTCAACCATACGTAAATTCCATATAACTCAATTTGATTTAGGATTCAATGGAGATAGCGAAATAAAACTTTACACAAATACGGTAGAGCCGCACTCAGATTTAAAACAAAAAAAGGTAAATGGTCGTAGCGTTGCCCACTTATAGGTCAAAAACCATATCTCTGGAACTACTCGACCGATATCAAAAAAATTCGGTACGTAGAACTTTCTTGACATCCTGATAACACGGATGGGTGAAAGCGGTTCTCAACCATACGTAAATTCCATATAACTCAATTTGATTTAGGATTCAATGGAGATAGCGAAATAAAACTTTACACAAATACGGTATTTAAGCTATGCCATCACTCGTGGAATAATTGTAGAAATCGAACAGAACTCAGTGATTAAGGATAATTTTTCACCGAAACTATCGGTATATATCTCAGATATTTTACTTTAATTCAGAGGGAATGATTTTCTTCTTATAGTGTGTGGGCTTTATTCCGCATATATCGGATAATATGTGATACCTTAGCAAAATTAAGTGAGCGTATAGTCTTGGATATAGTGTACCTTTGTAGTGAAAATGAGTGAAATGAGTTCATGAATTACCTCAGCCCTAATATACTGTAGCCAACAGACATCCGTTTGGAGGCGAGCCAAAGTGAGAAGGTGAATTCTGCTTATGCGGTTGTGAGTAGGGTTTGGGTTCCACCACAACAGCCTCGGATGAGAAAACCCAATTTTGATGACGACTACTGCAACGGATCCTTAATTGGGAAGGTGCATCTGCCCAGCTGGTTGATGTCCTCGTAAGAGTAAAGGCTGACATCACCGCCGTCCAATACAGCGACGATATAAAGGAGCGCAAAATTGTTGTTGGATTTGTGGTGGGAGAGAGACTCCGTCGTCGAGTTCTGCCATTCACTCCGGTGGATGAATGTCTAGCCACAATCCAAATCAAAGCGATATATCGCTTATTCAATATATCGCTTATTGGCGTCCACGCCCCGACGGAAGAGAAGGACGATGTGATCAAAGATACTTTCATATGGAAGGAAATTCAGCCTCTATGACGAAACCAAATGGGCTGAGGTTGATCGACTTCGCTGGAACCCGGAATATGGTCGTCTGTAGTACTAGATTCCAGCATAAGGATATACATCAAACTACTTGGCTGTCCCCCGATCGAATCACGCGCAACCAGATCGATCATGTTGTGATAGATGGACGACATGTCTCCAGTGTTTCTGATGTGCGTACGCTTCGTGGTCCCAACATCGACTCGGACCACTATCTTGTAGCAGCTAAAATACGCACCCGCCTCTGTGTAGAAAAGCGCACACGTCAACAAACACAAGGAAGGTTCGACATCGAGAAGCTGCAATCACAACCGACAGCCGAACGATTTTCTACTCGACTTTCACTCCTGCTCTCTGAGAGCTCTCATAAGCATCTCGGTATAAGGGAACTGTGAAACGGCATCTCAAACTGCGTACTGCTGCAGCCGAAACAGTTGGATTTCGGCAACGACAAAAAACAAGCTTGTAGGATGAGGATTGCCGTCTCGCAGCGGAGAGAAAACATACTGCATACCTCGCAACGTTGCAAACGAGCACAATCACGTGCGGGATTGGATAGATACCGAGAGCTGAAGAGGGAAGCGAGACGCATTTGCAGACAAAAAAAGAAAGAAGCCGAAAGAAAGAAGATCCGGCGACTAACTGAAGGTTTGAAGACATGAGCACACTCCTGTAGGACCCCCCGAGGTGATCTAGCTGTTGATGACCAGAGAATACTGAGTTTATGGAGGGAACACTTCTACAGCCTGCTGAATGGCAGTGAAAGTACAATACCAGGAGATGGCGAACCCGATCCCCCAATCGATGACGATGGAGCAGATGTTCCATTACCCGACCATGAAGAAATTCAAATAGCAATTACCCGAATGAAGAGCAATAAGGCGGTGGGGCCGATAAATTGCCGGCCGAGCTATTAAAATACGACGGCGAAGAACTGATAAGATGCATGCATCAGCTTCTTTGTTGAATATGGTCGGAAGAAAGCATGCCTGACGATTGGAATCTAACTCTGTCCAATCCACAAAAAGGGAGACTCCACAATCTGCGCCAATTACAGTGGGATTGGACCTTATCATGGTGGCTTTAGACCTGGAAAATCTACATCTGACCTGACCTTCACCATGCGCAAAATCTTGGAATAGACCCTTGAAAAGAGAATCGACACACACCATCTCTTTGTCGATTTTAAAGCTGCTTTCGACAGCACGAAAATGAGTTGTCTCTATTCCGCTATGTCTGCATTTGGTATTCCTGCTAAGCTCATCAGGATCGGGAAGGACCTCTCCTCTCTTCGCTACCAAATGAGGTTTCAGACAAGGTGACGCACTATCGTGCGACTTCTTTAACTTGATGTTGAAAAAAATAATACGAGCTGCAGAGCTAAATAGAGAAGGTACAATCTTCTACAAGAGTGTACAGATGCTGGCGTACGCCGATGATATTGATATCATCGGAAGCAACAACCGCGCCGTTTGTTCTGCTTAACTCTACAAGTCGCTTATCATTCCCGTCCTGCTTTATCGTGCAAAAGCTTGGACGATGTCAACATCAGATGAGACGACTCTAGGAGTTTTCGAGAGGAAAATTTTGCGCAAGATTTACGGACCTCAGAACATTGGCAACGGCAAATACCGCAGACGATGGAACGATGAGCTGTATGAGTTATACGGCGACATTGACATAGTTCAGCGAATAAAAAGACAACGACTACGCTGGCTAGGTCATGTTGTCCGAATGGACGAAAACACTCCAGCTCTGAAAGTGTTCGATGCAGTACCCGCCGGAGGAAGCCGAGGAAGGCCTCCACTCCGTTGGAGGGACCAGGTGGAGAGCGACCTGGTTACACTTGGAATCTCCAACTGGCGCCGAACTGCGAAAGAAAGAGAGGAGTGGCGCGCTCTCATCGATTCGGCTATAACCGGCTAAACGGTTGAACGCCAATCGCATACATACATACATACATATGAAGAATTGGATATTTAAGTTCCGGAATACGGAAATATTTCTGGAAGTTAGAAAATAAAATCGACCAATATGGATCAGGTGGTACATAGAGGGATGTCCACTATAATCACAGTGATCCTAACTATGTTATTTTATTGAATTCATGTTCTACTTAAAAGTATTGTTCCAATCTAAACTTCATACTTAAGTATTATATATACTTAAAAGGCTGCAATATAGAAAATGCTCTTAGAAATCTTCACTTGAAACCCTAGACGTGTCAATAACCTACATATTACTCAAAAAGTGTTTTATAGTTAACTGAAATTGGATGATAACAATATACATTACAATGAGGCTGAAAATGTGTATATTTTAAACAGCTCTACCTAATGTCAACTAACAATTTGAAATTACAATTGGGAGTTCGATCAGAATAAGCCGGAACTAGCAGAATTTGCGATTTTGTGAGTAGTTAGGGATCGATTAAAGTCCGTTGAATGCTTGTCTTTCCTAGGCATATTTATTCTTCCATAACCTATTACAATTCGGCAAAAAATTGAAGACTACTACCAAATGAACTGTACTTCGAGTACTTTTCTTACTCAACCAAAATTGATCTGAAGACTTATCTC
Organism: Zeugodacus cucurbitae; assembly: GCF_028554725.1. Lineage (NCBI taxonomy): Eukaryota > Metazoa > Arthropoda > Insecta > Diptera > Tephritidae > Zeugodacus > Zeugodacus cucurbitae. The sequence goes on from NC_071671.1 coordinate 20,612,173, forward strand.
GAGTGATGTGCCATGGAGCCCTTAATAGTCATATCGTTCATCCAGAGGAGGGTGAGAAATGCTTTATTACAGTTTCTACGAATAATTTGGATCGATCCGGAGTCTGGTTATTGTTTTTGGTATTTCTTTCTTTCTCACTGCCATAAAAGTATGTATTTAGAAACTTCGGTGACTGAGATTTAACCACTTTTTTTGTAGGTACCTAGAAACCCGTTTAGAAAATTATTATAAACCCTTAATTATTCTGATCTAGGTTTGTAAAATCTTATAAGTAGTTATCAATCGCTTGTTATAGAGATTATGTAACCTGTACTTTATTTCTTGTAAAAGTGTTTGGAGCCAGGGACTGTAGCACTTCTTTTAGCTTTCGTATATCTGTCTTTTTCAGATTTCAATCCCTTTCACTTTCACATTATTTCTCTAAAGCATCCTACCTCAAAACCTAGTCTAAAAAATTATATTCCCATGAAAATATTTCACCAAAAACTGTCAACAATATTTCTACTTCGAATGATTTTTCATTTTCCTTCCTCTAACACCTGTAACAACAACAACAGCGCTTTGACGTGCAGCATTTAACCTGCCATTAGCCCTGAAAATAGAATGGGATACCAACAGCAATATGTTTCCGACTTTTACAAAAGCTTTTCGGTTGTTTTGGTATTCATTGAAAAGTTTGACCGAGTCAACTACGCACACATACAAAAACATACCAATTGCGACAACATCCTCTCGCACCGTTCTAACAAAAGTTTTGGATAGCATAATTATATTATAAGTATACGTACGTGTATTCAGTTTGACACTGACTCATACAGGTGAGTGTAATCACTTATAATAGAATAAACACATAGCCATACATTAGCAATTACGAGTTTACGTAAAAGTAGCACATAAACTTTAAATAGAAATACAACCCTGTGGGGAAGATTTATTGAAAACTTTGGAATTTTGTCAATTGATATTCCTCCATGCGAGCGTAGTATTGCAAAGTTTTAAAATATTTTATGTTATGGTTATGTTACGGTTAAGTTAAGTTTATGTTAATATTACAATTATATAATTATTGTGTTATATTAACCAGAAAAATTAGAAATCTTAGTCAATAAGCCTAAGTTTCTATGCTTACGTTATGGCTAAGTTTAAGTAAAGTCAACATATTATTAAGCATACTTTTCGGCATAAGTTTATTCAAGCTGACTTGGGCCTTTCTTTCATAGAACCACTTTTGTTCTACTTAATTGCTATTAAATAACTTAACTCTGTTAAAGTTACGTCTTAGTTACGTTAATGTTACAGGTACATAGTTATTATTGACATTAAAAATGACAAATGTAACATGCTCGATGGTTTTCTTTTACAACATTCCGGAAACTGTGTGACTTAAGTCAACTCATTCTCCATTAGTCCTACCGTTATCCTTTTCTACAAATATAAATATTTTTCATAACAGGAGTGTCATGTTATACATCAACTTATACGTAAAAGCTGCTGTAAGCTCCAATAGTTCTTGTTGCTTTTACTAGCTCGTGCACCTTTAACTCGCTGTCAGGCTGGCAAGCTTTTGTTGTCCCCGTACGAGGATGTACGCTTGGTTACCTTTAATTAAATATAATAGCAAGTTGAATAGGGTATAAGTTTCAGAAGCGAAAACTTTTAAAACTAATTAGAACAATTTTAATTTGGCACCAAAGCCAAGTGAAGCAAACGCCAAGCCAATAGCATCAGCAGTAGCACCACTAATAGCAATAGCAACAACAGTGTAGCCAGACTTAGGAAAATACTTAGCAATAATATGCAAATGTATGTCTGCCAACGTGTGTATGGAGATCAACTCGTCTTTGCTGCTTGTGTACGTGGCAGTTTTGCTGCACAAGTCTACCAGTCGGCGACAACCTCGTCATCGTAGGAGCAGAAATTAATTGCTAACTTATGTTATGCTGTCCTTTATTAGCATAATGGGTCTTGAAAATGTCGCCGTTCTAAGAAAAAATTAATATGGTAAAATATGTTTAGGGGAGCACAATTCCATTTTAACTAATTAAAAGCGTGCGAGATTTAATTTTCAATTGCGAATAAGTTTCTTAAGAGACTTTCATACATAGCACAGTAACTTTGGAAATTTTGTGAGCTCCAAGGTTTTGTTTTCGTTGCTGCGAGAAAATTTGAGTGATTTCTCATCTACACTGGCTGGCAGTTCAAGGAAGGCACTTTTATGATACCTAGGCGACATAAGAAAGGTTGAAAGAGGAAGAATAATTTCTTCAGTAGAGTAGCAAAATATTCTAAATCACTTCTTTTTTTCTCGTTGAGAGAATAATATTACTTAAGCAATCAATAGAGAAGGTACAATCTTCTATAAGAGTGTACAGCTACTGGCGTACGCCGATGATATCGATATCATTGGAAACAACAACCGCGCCGTTAGTTCTGCTTTTTCCAGACTGGATAAGGAAGCGAAGCGTATGGGTCTGTTGGTGAACGAGGACAAGACGAAATATCTCCTGTCGTCAAACAAACAGTCAACGCATTCGCGTCTTGGCTCCCACGTCATTGTTGACAGTCATATCTTTGAAGTTGTAGATAATTTCGTCTACCTGGAAACCAGCATTAACAGCAATAACAATGTCAGCCTGGAAATCCAACCCAGAATCACTCTTGCCAACAGGTGCTACTATGGACTAAGTAGGCAATTGAAAAGTAAAGTCCTCTCTCAACGAACCAAAGTCTCTCATCATTCCCGTCCTACTTTACGGAACAGAAGCGTGGACAATGTCAACATCCGATGAGACGGCACTAGGAGTTTTCGAGAGAAAGGTTTTGCGGAAGATTTATGGTCCCTTAAACATTGGCAACGGCGAATACCGCAAACGATGGAATGATGAGCTGTACGATTTATACGACGACATTGACATAGTCCAGCGAATAAAAAGACAGCGGCTACGCTGGCTAGGTCATGTTGTTCGAATGGATGAAAGTGCTCCAGCTCTGAAAGTATTCGATGCAGTACCCGCTGGTGGAAGCCGAGGAAGAGGGAGACCTCCACTCCGATGGAAGGACCAGGTGGAGAGGGCCCTGGCTTCGCTTGGTATAACCAATTGGCGCCAAACTGCCAGAAGGAGGAATAAGTGGCGCGCTGTTTTGGACTCGGCTATAACCGCGTAAGCGGTGTCTACGCCAGTCAAGAAGAAGAAGCAATCGTGGAGGCATTATCGGCAGTATTTCGATATACAGTCTCTAAAGAATTGGAAGCATCAAATGCTACATTGTTACAAACTGACACCTCGTGCATTATATAAGAAAAGAATACTCCTAAATAATTTGGTAAATAGAGCCCCCAAAAGTTGTTAAATTAAACTACCTTATCGGCATTACAGTAACTCGACTTATTACTGCTCTAAAAGCTAAGAACATACATCATACTTAATATTAAATTCAAATTCGAGTTGAGTTGTCAAATTAAGTAGAGTTGTCAATTTATGTTGTGTTGAATTAGGTAATAATTAGATAACAAACTATTGAGTTAAATTGAATACAGAAAAGGAAAAAGGATGTTAGTTTTATCTAAGTAAGATCACTCAGTAAGATCAGTGAAATAAATTATTTTCGCTTTTAACATTTTAAACAATTTTTGTTTGGCAAGCAGCAAATTCACATTGGTGTCAATTCTTAACTTTCTTATGGATACCTGATCTATTTTTAGGTTATAGTAATTTTACTCTGTCATAAACTCGAGTTTAATATTTTCTGTGTACGAACATTTGTGAAAATTTTTTCATCGTAGTCCTTAAGAAACTCAAAACTGTCAATCGACAGTGAGGCTGTACAGTACTTCATCTGAGATTTGTAGCGTTTAATGCTAAACTCTGAGATTGCCAATAAACTCGAGTTTGTGAGGCGTTGTGAATATACTATTTAATAGTTCATTTCTGAAGGATACAAATTCAATTACATTACTCAAACCATAGAAAACACAATATTTACTGTATACATACTCTTCTCAAATTGGGGACTTTTTTATCCAAAATAGTATGTAATATATCCCTTTTCCGGGGTTTTAATTAGAGTCCACAAATGTTAGCAAAATAATAAAGCTTTAAATATTCCTAAATTTAAAAATCGGGGCAGATATCTTCTTATAACGACTGTGTGCGAAAGCTACATAGTGCGATCCGAGCTAAGATACCTCGGAGTTCCAGAATTTAATCCTAGTAATATTAGTTATATGTATAGGATGAATATATTACTACTACAGATGATGGAATTGGCACGCGAAACATGTCTTCCAACATTGAAAACGATGGATCAATATGGGTAATGAAGAATGAAGGATCAGATGGCAAATATATGCTATATACATACATATGTACATCTGCATATTTAAGAAAGTGCATTTTTAAAACTTCATTGCCGCATATTGCTTAAAGCCAGCTTGAGAGCACATTGACAAGCCTTTGCAGTTGAATACCAAAGCAATCAATAACCGGTACGCCTAAATTATGCTAAACAAATTGAAAATTGTCACTTGTGTGCAATTGGCGCAATGCCTGTCGGGGCTTACGGCCATGTCTATATCATCAATATGCAATATTTCATGTGTCAATGGGATTGCAAACAACATCACACATTAATAACAAATAAATGTTTGCATTTGCGATTGCACACAAGTCAAAGCAATGAATGCAAAATACGAATTGTAGCTACAAACAACATTGAAGTACAACAACAAAATATAGAAAATTGTTCATGGTAGATAAACAAGTGATGCAAAAAAAAATTAGAAATAAGTATTAAAAATAAAAATAATATAAAATTGAGGAGTGTCTGTGAGTGTGGATGATGTAAAACTTTTTAAATCATATACTTCTCATAGCGAAAGGACTGAGTTACAATCGGATTTAAATATTTAATTACTTCTTCTTCTTCTTGACTGGCGTAGACACCGCTTACGCGGTTATAGCCGAGTCCAAAACAGCGCGCCACGCATCTCTCCTTCTGGCAGTTTGGCGCCAATTGGTTATTCCAAGCGAAGCCAGGTCCCTCTCCACCTGGTCCTTCCATCGGAGTGGAGGTCTCCCTCTTCCTCTGCTTCCACCAGCGGGTACTGCATCGAATACTTTCAGAGCTGGAGCACCTTCATCCATTCGAACAACATGTCCTAGCCAGCGTAGCCGCTGTTTTTTTATTCGCTGGACTATGTCTATGTCGTCGAATAACACATACAGCTCATCGTTCCATCGTCTGCGGTATTCGCCGTTGCCAATTCTTAAGGGACCATAAATCAGGAGCAAAACCTTTCTCTCGAAAACTCCTAGTGCCGTCTCATCGGATGTTGACATCGTCCACGCTTCTGCACCGTAAAGTAGGACGGGAATGATGAGAGACTTGTAGAGTTTGGTTTTTGTTCGTCGAGGTCTGGAGAAAGCAGAACTAACGGCGCGGGTGTTGTTTCCAATGATATCGATATCATCGGCGTACGCCAGTAGCTGTACACTCTTATAGAAGATTGTACCTTCTCTGTTTAGCTCTGCAGCTCGTATTTTTTTCTCCAGCATCAGGTTAAAGAAATCACACGAGAGTGAGTCACCTTGTCTGAAACCTCGTCTGGTATCGAACGGCTCGGAGAGTTCCTTCCCGATCCTGACGGAGCTTTTGGTGTTGCTCAACGTCAGCTTACACAGCCGTATTAGTTTTGCGGGGATACCAAATTCAGACATCGCGGCATAAAGGCAGCTCCTTTTCGTGCTGTCGAAAGCAGCTTTAAAGTCGACAAAGAGATGGTGTGTGTCGATCCTATTTTCACGGGTCTTCTCCAAAATTTGGCGCATGGTGAATATCTGGTCCGTTGTTGATTTTCCAGGTCTAAAGCCACACTGATAAGGTCCAATCAGTTTGTTGACGGTGGGCTTTAGTCTTTCACACAATACGCTCGACAGAACCTTATACGCGATGTTGAGGAGGCTTATCCCACGGTAATTGGCGCAAATTGTGGGGTCTCCCTTTTTGTGTATTGGGCAGAGTACACTGAGATTCTAATCGTCAGGCATGCTTTCTTCCGACCATATTCTGCAAAGAAGCTGATGCAAGCACCGTATCAGCTCTTCGCCGCCGTATTTGAATAGCTCGGCCGGTAATCCATCGGCACCCGCCGCCTTATTGTTCTTCAAGCGGGTAATTGCTATTCGAATTTCTTCACGGTCGGGCAATGGAACATCTGCTCCATCGTCGTCGATTGGGGAATCGGGTTCGCCATCTCCTGGTGTTGTACTTTCACTGCCATTCAGCAGGCTGGAGAAGTGTTCCCTCCACAAACTCAGTATACTCTGGTCATCAATAACTAGATCACCTCTGGGGGTCCTACAGGAGTGCGCTCCGGTCTTGAAACCTTCAGTTAGTCGCCGGATCTTTTCGTAAAATTTTCGAGCATTACCCCTGTCGGCCAGCTTTTCAAGCTCTTCATACTCACGCATTTCGGCCTCTTTCTTTTTTTGTCTGCAAATGCGTCTCGCTTCCCTCTTCAGCTCTCGGTATCTTTCCCATCCCGCTCGTGTTGCGGACGATCGCAACATTGCGAGGTAGGCAGTCTGTTATCTCTCCACTGCGAGACGACAATTAATTACTTGGTGTCACAAAAATGATAAGCCACTGAATCTTAAAAAATGTAAAACTATGTGCTTTTCCCGCAGAACTGGTGATCCTTCTCCTTATATAGTAAATAACTTCAGTTTAGAGCAAGTTTTTAGCTTTGTTGATTTAGGAGTTACGACCGTAAACTAAATTTTAATTCTCATGTAAATTTAATAGTCTTAAAAGCTAAAGGTGCTCTTAGCTTTGTTAAACGTTGGTCTAGAGAATTGTGGTCCGTATATTACTAAAATTCTTTTTACAACATTGGTAAGGCCTATGTTGGAGTATAGTTCTGTGTTACACTCACTAGTCGCAGAGAAATGCTAGGTATAATATTGCTAGTAAAACTTATGAATGGTTTAGTTTGTAGTTCATTCCTTTTGTCTGATATTAAGTTTAATGTCCCATTGCGTTCATCTAGGCAGTTTAGACCATTACTTCTAGAACAAATTTTGAGTTAAACGATCCAAACCGCCGAATATGTTAGGATTTTAATTCTCATTCCAGCAAATTTGATCCATCTGACTCAATATTTAGCATCAAAAAAACTATTTTGTCTTCTCTTAATAAGTAATATTCAGAAATTTTTAACTTTTTGATTTTATAAATTTTAAATCTCAGCTGTTCAAATGTTTCCTTCTGTAGCTGAGCAGTTTGAGAACTGGACGCTTAAAAATCTCTTGCCTTTCTAGACTCGGCAAATTCCGCTCGTATGCGGACTGCGCACGCACGCGTCTGTTGGGCGGTAGGAGGGTAATCATTTGGGTTTATATATTCTCTTCTTCTTGACTGGCGTAGACACCGCTTACGTGGTTATAGCCGAGTCCACAACAGCGCGCCACGCATCTCTCCTTTTGGCAGTTTGGCGCCAATTGGTAATACCAAGTGAAGACAGGTCCTTCTCCACCTGGTCCTTCCATCGGAGTGGAAGTCTCTCTCTTCCTCGGCTTCCACCAGCGAGTACTGCATCGAAAACTTTCAGAGCTGGTGCACTTTCGTCCATTCGAACAACATGACCCAGCCAGCGTAGCCGCTGTCTTTTTATTCGCTGGTCTATGTCTTTGTCATCGAACAACACATACAGCTCATCATTCCATCTTCTGCGGTATTCGCCGTTGCCAATGTTTAAGGGACCATAAATCTTCCGCAAAACCTTTCTCTCGAAAACTCCTAGTGCCGTCTCATCGGATATTGACACCGTCCACGCTTCTGCACCACAAAGCAGGACGGGAATCATGAGGGACTTGTAGAGTTAAGTTTTTGTTCGAAGAGAGAGGATTTTAATTTTCAATTGCCTACTCAGTCCATAGTATCACCTGTTGGCAAGAGTGTCCGCGTTGGATTTCAAGGCTGACATTATTATCGGTGTTGATGCTGGTGCCTAGGTATACGAAATTATCTACAAAGTTATGACTGTCAACAGTGACGTGGGAGCCAAGACGAGAATGCGCTGACTGTTTGTTTGATGACAGGAGATATTTAGTCTTGTCCTTGTTCACCACCAGACCCATTCGCTTCGCTTCCTTATCCAGGCACGAAAAACTAGAACTAACGGCGCGGGTGTTGTTTCCAATGATATCGATATCGTCGGCGTACGCCAGTAGCTGTACACTCTTATAAAAAATTGTACCTTCTCTATTAAGTTCTGCAGCTCGTATTATTTTTTCCAGCAGTAGATTGAAGAAGTCGCACGATAATGAGTCACCCTGTCTGAAGCCTCGTTTGGTATCGAACAGCTCGGAGAGGTCCTTCCCGATCCTGACGGAGCTTTGGTGCTACTCAACGTCAGCTTACACAGCCGTATTAGTTTTGCGTGGATACCAAATTCAGACATCGCGGCATAAAGGCAGCTCCTTTTCGTGCTGTCGAAAGCAGCTTTAAAGTCGACAAATAGATGGTGTGTGTCGATCCTCTTTTCACGGGTTTTCTCCAAAATTTGGCGCATGGTGAATATCTGGTCAGTTGTCGATTTTCCAGGTCTAAAGCTACACTGATAAGGTCCAATCAGTTTGTTGACGGTGGGCTTGAGTCTTTCACACAGTACGCTCGATAGAACCTTGTATGCGATATTTAGGAGGCTGATCCCACGGTAATTGGCGCAGATTGTGGGATCTCCCTTTTTATGGATTGGGCAGAGCACACTGAGATTCCAATCGTCAGGCATGCTTTCTTCCGACCATATTTTGCAAAGAAGCTGATGCATGCACCTTATCAGATCTTCGTCGTCGTATTTAAATAGCTCGGCTGGCAATCCATCGGCCCCCGTCGCATTGTTGTTCTTCAAGCAGGTAATTGCTCTCAGAGAGCAGGAGTGCAAGTCGAGTAGAAAATCGTTCGGCGGTCGGTTGTGATTGCAGCTTCTCGATGTCGAACCTTCCTTGTGTTTGTTGGCGTGTGCGCTTTTCTACACAAAGGCGGGTGCGTATCTTAGCTGCTACAAGATAGTGGTCCGAGTCGATGTTGGGACCACGAAGCGTACGCACGTCAAAAACACTGGAGACATGGCGTCGATCTATCACAACATGATCGATCTTGTTGCGAGTGATTCGATCCGGGGACAGCCATGTAGCTTGATGAATTTTCTTATGCTGGAATCTAGTACTACAGACGACCATATTTCGGGCCCCGGCGAAGTCAATCAGCCTCAGACCGTTTAGCGATGTTTCGTCATGGAGGCTGAATTTTCCGACTGTTGTGCCAAAGACACCTCTTTACCAATCCTAGCGTTGAAATCGCCAAGCACGATTTTGACATCGTAGCGGGGGCAGCGCTCATAGGTACGTTCTAGGCGCTCATAGAAGGTATGTTTGATCACTTCGTCCTTCTTTTCCGTCGGGGCGTGGGCGTAAATCAGCGATATGTTGAAGAACCTCGCTTTGATGCGGATTGTGGCTAGACGTTCATCCACCGGAGTGAATGTCTCGACGATGGAGTCTCTCTCCCACCACGAATACCACACCAAATTTGCGCTCCTTTATATTTCCACTGTAGTAGATGTCACAAGGACCCACCATCATAGTCCTTTATACGTTTGCTGTGGTCGTCTTCAAAAGGGGGGTGTCTCATCCGAGGCTGTTGCTTCTTATTCATTGGTTATTCGTTTTTAGGTGGTGGATCCCAAACCCTACGCACAACCGCAGATGAGGGATTCGCCTTCTCACTTTAGCTCGCCTCCAAACGGATGCCTTACGTGTCTTACGTGAACTTCTACATATGACTCCATATATATTATATATTATTGTTGCTTATTATTGCTGACCGTTCAGTGACAAGTAAAAGTACTAATCGAAGAGAAAGCAATAAAAAAAAATTAAAATGTGGAGGAAATAACAAAAATAAAAGAAAAATAGCAAAGAAATAAAACGAAGCAAACAATTTCATGGACAGCTTGTTTCTCGGGTAATTTAATCTAAAAGCGTAAATTTGATTATTTATCGACATCTTTCAAACAGACAAACTGACAAGAGTATAGCATACATGTGGGCGCTACGTATGTATGCTTTTCCGAATTCGTTCACAAGCACATGAATGTGTGTGTATTTCATGTGATTGCTGTTATTTTATTATTTACTTGTAGTGAGTTGCTTGTTTGGCTAGAAAATTTCATGTTTGATTTAATATTTAAGTTATTAGTTAGCTGGTATCTATATAAGGGGAGGTGATTTAAGTGGAAAAATCTCAACTTGTCAGTTTAAAAATTTATGCGCCTACAAGATAATTCGACTTTTTTAAAAATTCAATCTTAAGATACTTCCGAAAAAAGAGGGATTTAATGACAGCATGAGATAATGTAAACTCGGATATTACTTTAACATATTGAATAATAAAGTCTTACAGAGAAAAAAAGGATATTGTATACTCAAATAAATTGTGAGGTTATTCTAGAAACCCTTTCCATATCCGCAAATACTCCTAGTATGGATAAAAGAGTGAGAACCAAGGTGTGAAGGCTGTGTCACGTAATATCGATAGAGATCATCAGGAAATATTCACTGATTTTATTTATTTAAGGTCCACGAGTTCTAGACTAAATAGCTAAATTTCCAGAAAATATCAGCACGCTCCTAGTCGGGTTGAAATAAACCTGTATTACTCTTATTACCGAGTTTAGCATACTAACAATACCCAGCGATTGTAACCAAGTAGGTATCCTATATGGGATACTATACAAAGAAATATAATGAATATATTAATAGCGGCCTTTACACGCTCACATATGTGTGACAACATGTGTGACATCACACCAAGTTGTATCGTGTAAAGGGGGAAAACACATGCATGTCACACATGTTCAAAGTTTTCAAAATTGTTTAATTTTTCTGCTGGTGTGTCACACAAGTGTGATCGTGTGAAGGCTGCATGATGCACGCAGTGTATTTTTTCAGTCGAAAAAAAGACAGTCTGCAGAGATGGTGTCGCGCATGAACGAGCAATTTTGGAAAGAGTTTAATTTATGGCGTTATCAGCGCCAAGAGGTCGTTGTAAACTGCAACATCCATCCTTAGAAAGTTTTTGTAATGCTTTGGGCAAGATATTTCTAGTTCTTTTAAAAAAATTGTACGCGAGAGTGTTGGTCTTTTCTTACGCCAATCTTGCACCCAAATTCGTTTTTTCTTGCCACTTTTTGCAATTTCTTCCTCTTTCTCCATTTCCAAAATTTCTTCAATAAGAAGAGCTGCCACTAATGCGCGTGCCATGTTTACTCGTTGAAATCTGAACGAAAGTGAAGTTCACACATATCCATGACCGTGTGAACGAAAACGTCAAACTTTTGCATCATGCCATGTTCGCGAGCATGTGTGACCGTGTAAAGGCCGCTAATGACAATGAGCAGTTCAGCAATTTTCATTATTTTGGAACGCCAGGACTAATATAAATACCTCGCCATCGAATTAATACTTACCTTCCTGAAAGTGGTTCCAGTAATGCCGTATTCTGGTAGAAGGTTATTATGGAGAGTTCATGTCACTGATTCCCCTATCAACCTTTCCTTTGAGCTTGAACCAGCCTCCTATTCCTATATGAGTGAAGTGTAGAAAAAGGCTTGAGCTCGACAACAAACTGAGCTACAGAACATGGAATGAACTCGAACTTCCTACGGAATTCAGAGTTTCCAAGCATAGAGTTTAATTGAGTTTCCTTTAAAATACAATTTAAAACTTTCATCTAACTCAAATTCATTATGGTACGACTCGCAATTCGATGAGGCTAAAATAAAAGCATGTTTTTCTAGGAAACAACAAATCCCCAGTGGTCATGTCATTGCACAACAACACTCTCATAACCATTTGCAAGTCATTTGCTTGCAATTTGCATTTTTTTTTTTCAAATTCAAGCATGGAACTTGAAACTCAGCCCCGAACGCCAACGACAATTGGATTATTTGACGCGCAATTGAGTTCGAACAGCTGCTCGGTTGAGGTCCATTTGACTTTGCTGTTTCTTGATGTTGCTGCTGTTGTGGCTGCTGCCGCTTCGTGCGTTATAAGCTGTTGTCCAAAGCGATCGTTCGAATAAAATAATATTAGGAAGAAAGTTTAATTTCTTCATTCTTTATCTTTATAGTAAATTAATTCGAAAGCAAATAAAATTCATTAAAATTGTTCAATATACATATTCTGTGTTAGAATTTTAGTATTTTACAAATGTTGAACTGTACTAAAATTTAAAGTGTGCCTTATGTACATATATTAAAAATTAAATTTTTTTGTGAAAAAAATAATGTAAAATTCAATGTTTTCAATAAAAATTTTAATTCCACTCAAACAAAATTCAGAGTTTCACTCAGATCTAAATTTCGAGTCATATCTGATACGAGTTTTAAATATTCGTTGGTGGTAATATTTGCTAATAAATAGTGGGAATATATAATTGAGTTTATTTAATATTATCACTTAAAACTATTAAAATTTTAGCTCAATTTGTGTTGAGAGTTTCTGTAGTTTCTAAATCATTCTAAAATTTTATTGAAAATATGTATTACTAGCCTACCTATGTATAACTAAATTAAAGAACAAATAAGTTTTGTAGTTTCGCACGCATTGAGTGGCAAACTCAACCATTAAGTCCTTTAATATTAAATGCCACATTTCTTTCAAGCTTGAACCTTATATTTTATAAAAAGGTTGTATGTGAAGAGAAGAATATGCATTTCACACAATTTCAAATATTAACTCAATAATGATTTGAGGTTGAGTTAAGCTAAATCTCAAGATATCAGCTTTAGCTGGATTCATTAAATTGAGTTGCCGTTTTATCTTGTCAACTATTTTCACCTATTTCAGTACAATGAAAAATCATGACATTTTATTTGAGTAAACATTTTTTTTGCAGTTGTTCGCTATATTTTCTTCTTGTTTGAGTTTTTTATGGTTTTGAGTGGGTTTATATATGATTGAGCTTTTATAAAATTCTTATATTTATAACTTTCAGCTTGCAATTATGTTTCTTTTTGTTTGAGTGACGAATACTTTGAGTTTGAGTAATTTCGATTTGTTACTATTTTGAGTAGGTTTGTGTATGAATGTGAATTTTTCTACAATCTTGGTTTCTGAGCTAGATTTCTCACACTTTTTGGGAGTTACGCTGTCTGTAGTTGCATTTTGATGTTAACTTTGAGTTACTTTCTACATATGAGCGAGTTTATGCGGATTTAAGTTAGATTTCTTAAATAAGTTTTGTCTATTTTTATTAAAATATGTGTTAATTGTTAAACTTGTTTAATTTTTTTTTTCTATATTCAACATGACAAATTATTTAGAGGACTTTTTTGAGTATGAGAACAAGTCTGAGTGTGAGTTGGGTAAAATTCATTTTCAGTGCTAATCACTCGCTAAACAGAATTTCAAGAAAAGCGGTCGGGCGCATCCACATAAATGTAAAGACTTGTCGGACACATAAACATGCATGCCCTTCGCCGCTACTTTATTGGCGTGAGTATTAGCAAAGCATTTTATCCCTGCAATTTTCCAAAGACTTACCCACCCAAGTGCGGTAGGCAATAAGCGCTTTTTGCACATGAGTGTATCTATTTATATACGCAGACCCATAAAGAACAAAAAATTGAAAATTTCAAAAATATCTACAAAAATCGAAACTACTCTCGAAATTTCTGGTTTATAAATTTTATAGAATAATACTTTTAAATATGGGGCTACGCTTCTCAAATAATATGTTAAGCTGTTAAACTTCTGATGAGATATTTTAATATCGACCTAATTATTTAAGGAATTTTTGATTTATACTTGCCAAACAGGTGGCAACCCGCTACAAATAATTTTAAATTTAAAACTCTTTGTTTGCTATTTATGTTATATTATTATATTAGTTTTGTTTACATAACGGTTGTTTGTAACATCTAAAACTAAAAGAGTTAGATTTGGAGTCATATATACCAAAGTGATCAGGGTGACGAGTAGATTTGAAATCCGGATGTCTGTCGGTTATTTGTATTTAACTCGCAAACCAATAAAGCTATATAAACCAAACTTTCTGCAGTCGGTTCTCTTACGTACCGCACCACACACCATGAAAATAGTTGAAATCGGATAATAACCACGCCCACCTCCCATACAAAGGTTAGGTTGAAAATTACTAAAAGTGGGTTAACTCACTAACGAAAAACGTCAGAAACACTAAATTTTGCAGAAGAAATTGCAGAAGGGTGCTGTACTCAGAAATGCTTGCTTACAAAATGGAAAATGGGCGTGACATCGCCCACTTATGGGTCATTCCTTATAACTCAATTTTGAATTCCATCTGAATCCATCACTGTATAATGTAAACATAAGGAACCAATGAAGATAGCTGAATAAAACTTTACACAAATAGTGCATATCATCTCTGGCTTCACTTGTGAAAAAAAAAACGGACCATAACTTTTCAAGGCCCCAGATATCGAATATGTTGAACTCAGCGCCTAAGGATAAATTTTAACCGAAAATATGAGTAAATCTCTCAAATAATGTAATGTAATTCTGAGGAAATTGTTTTCTTCTAATAGTGTGTCTTTGTTCCAAAAATTATTAAAATCGGTCATAACATCTCCATATATCTCATTGTAGGTTTTTCAAAAGTATCTTCTCCTAGCTCTCATATACCTAATTATAGGTTTTTCAAAAATACGGTGAGCTTTATTCCGCATATATGTATGTATTTTGAGTAAAAATTAAGATATCTTAATGAAACTTGGAACATATGTTCCTTGGAAAATGGTCGTGTACTTGTTTTATAATTTTTTTGTTTTTTTTTTAATAATATATGTTTTACTTTTTTAACATTTGGCAACTCTTTTTACAAAAAAATTTATTTGGAAATTTTCTTAAACATTCTCAGTTTGTTAAGTTTGTTTTGATTTTCACATTTTTATTTATTTATAATTTTATTGATTACAATTTTAAAACATGTGGCAGCATTGTAATATTCGATTGTCACTAAGAAAAAAATGGTGCGTGGAATCCCTAAGCGCGTAAGAAGTTATACTTCTTAGTGATATTCCAAGAAATACATATAATTTTGTATGAAAGAAAACTAGCGAGAGGGAAAGGATAAAAATGTGGTGGAGTGACCAACACTTTCTTAAATTCACATTTTATAAATTTATTATGCACATTTTATAAAACAAAGTCCAAATCAATTATCATTTTTGGGTTCTGACGGATTGATATCTATAATATTTACAATTGGATTATGATAACTAAAATACGATATGAAATGTCTTACATCTATTTTATCTATAGGAGTACCGGTTATTCGCTATACTCTACTATTTCTCCGATAATATCTGCAAAAGCTTGCGAACCTGCAGTTGACAACGGTAATAAAGCTTTACCTATGAACATTTTTATATCTCTCATCGATGAATTTGGTGATATATGCAATTAAATTCAATTTTTTACTATTATGACTATCGGTAGGGTTTATTTTGCATTGTACCGTACACAAATCGCCAATTCTTATTGTTGTTGATATCGTCACATCAGCAATACTCGCGGACGCAGCCTTTATATCTAAATGAGGAGTGAGAATATGACATTTGTCTTGCTCATTGTGATAAATAGCAAAGCCTAAATTTCTTGTTTCATTTCGTTGAAATATGATAACATCAAGATGTTTGACTGTTTAAGCACTTTATCTGAGAAATTATCAACATGAGCACGAAGACTTTGACAATTGAATGATATTATTGATAAACATTTTCTTGTGGTAAGAAACTCGAATAATTCTTTTTCTAAGGTGATAATTGGATTTTGACGTAATTTTATCATTTCATCTCGCAAAGCGCGACATCACCTGTCATTGCTTCCAATGCCATGATAAAATTTTTTCTGTTTAACATCATTTCTAATATGCCACAAGACAAAATTAGAAATGAAGTTCATAAACCTCACGCTGTCAGATAAAACGATATATGTACCTCCTCATCGCAGGTGCTAATACTTTCGATTTGCAAAGAAAGTAAATGAAGACTGACTACAGAAATGATCCTGTGAAGTATAGCCTTAACTTTTCAACGGCCAACGCAGAGTATTTCAACCAAAAGCCACATAAAATAGTTGAGAATTCGCAGAAATGAAACAGAAAAGAAAGAAAGATAAATAATGCACAAGCATACAAACATACATATGCGTACACATGTGAATATGTCACCAACCAAAAATTTAAACATTGTTCTACAAAAACAAGAACTGCTCAAATAGCATAAGCATGTCAAGTGCTTTAAGTTCTCTGCTTTACTCTCATTCACTCTCTCTCCCGCGTTAATTGTTCAACGCTACCACTGAAACTACCCTCTCCACTGAAGCGTTAAACAATTATCGCAACCTTTTCCGAAGTCGTATAAGAAGTATAACTTAAATAAAATTTAATTAATTTTCTTCATTTTTACTTATGGTGCAGCTTGTGAAAATTGCATGCGTGATGTAATTTTGTTACGCTACACAATTTCGTTGCAGTCGAAGTATTTGATTAAAGTTTAGTTACTGGAATAGAATAATATGAAAATAAATTTAAAAACTACATTTTATGCCTTAAAACCTACACTTAAACGACGAAAATGGACCACGGCTCAGACTTTAATAATTTGCCACATCAGACCAAGTAAGACTATTCCCACCCCTCAACTTGCAAGCCCAAAAAAACTCGTTTAATAAAAATAACAATAGCAAATAATATCCGTTTCAGCACACCATTCCATGCTGTTCTGCAACAAATTGAACGAAAAATACGCATACGAAATTGCTTGGATGAGCAATTTCCCAACTTCCAGAGCAATATTAACTAAAGCGCACACACATACATACACTTAACTTTGACCCCACACACACTGCCAGCACTAATTTCTTTCACTAATTATGTGTGTGCTTACGCCTCAGTCGACTCCGCTATGAATTCTTCCTCTGGTAAGTGAGTGGTAAGTGATTTGCTGCCGTTTAGTGTTTTCCACCAATAGTACTGGTGTTTGTGTATTTGTGCAATAATTAAATGTTTGAGTAATTTTCGTATGCTTTTTCAATTCGGTGACACACGCAAGAATTCAAAAATGGTAGCTTCAGTATATACGCATGTACCTGCTATGTTCTCCAATTTTTGCTTAGGCAGCAATTTTCAGTTCATACATTTTTATTAGTATAGCGTTTGCATGTGGTGGTTTAGTAGAGATCCAGCTTCTACTTGTTTCTGCTGGTTCAATAAATTGCAATTAATTTGTGGGAGTTTGCATTTTACTTGTTACCGAGGTTCATGTTTTAAGGCACTTCTAATTCTTCTTCTTTCTTCTAATTAAAGTTAGAAGAAAACAAACGCAGATCTTACCTTCATTAAAAAATATACCACATAAAAAAAATAACAACTGGATAGACCTAGGTAAAGGGATAAGTGGCATATAAGTGTTTTGGTATCAACGGTTCCTAATTCATATCTCTGCCTCTGATATATAGTAAAATGCGGAAGTTTTCCATACAAGCCCTTGATTCCGATCGTTCAGTTTGTATGGCAGCTATATGATATAGTGGTCCGATAGTTCCGACAAATGAGCAGCTTCTTGAAGAGAAAATAACATCTGCAAAATTTCAAAACGATATCTTAAAAACTGAAGGACTAGTTCGTATATATACAGATAGACAGACAGACAGACGGACGGACAGACAGACAGTTCAACATACTGATCATTTATATATACATACTTTATATACTTTATAGGGCCTCCGACGCTTCCTTCTGGGTGTTACAAACTTCGTGACAAACCTAATATACCCTGTTCAGGGTATAAATATTGTATTTTGTAAAAAACCGTTAAATAACTAATTTTCTACACTGTTTAATACCACCTTTATAATTTTAGTTTACTTGCTACATAATTGTTTGTGGTAATAAATTAATTATTATTTTTTATAGCCTACTTTTAGGCACTTACTACAGTAAGTTTAAGCTATTGAAGCGCAATTACAGATAAAATAAGTGATATAATATTTTTTTTTGGCAATTAAGCCAAATTTAAATAGTAAGAGCCACTTAGATTCATTTATGACTAACTTGTACATCTTATGATTTTATTTTTTAACTAGGAATTGCATTCTGTGTAAAATATAGCTTTATATGCTGAGCGCCTAAATGTATGCTTCACATTTTTGTTGACTGACAAAAAGTTTGACGAGAAAAATATTTGGGTAAACTATCATTTTCATATAAAGTTTGTTCATCTTTATAAAAAAAAATGAATTGAAATGAAAATTGAATTATGATTATAAATTATTACGTATCACAATATGACTGATTATCCTTGGGAATCAAAATGTTTTGCTAAAAGACACTCTTTGAAATACAATTTCCTTCATTTTATAATGATAACAAGATTCACTCCTAAATGTAAATGCTATAAAAATCAATTAATTCCGCATAACTTTCCATTCATACGACTTCCAAGGAGGAAAATTGTATTATTTATTTTACTCCTCACATAATTTAATTTCTGTTCCTTTTCGATATCTTTTCATAATTTATAATTCATCAACAAATGACGCCTATTTGTCAAATAATCCATCAACATCTTTCAAATACTGATTACAAAAAATCTTGAAAATAATTAGAAACCACAATATTCAATCCCAACACTATTCAATTCGTAAATACTTAAATTGTTATAGAGCGCCTAAAAGTGCGCAGCACCTCTTAAGCGGCTACGAGATTGCGGCCAACGGTCAGCAACGCCACAGCATTCGCCGACAGTCAAATTTATAAATATAGCCATTAAACTGGGATTTGAACGGATGAGCACATCAATAGAAAAATAAACATATTATTGGAGATGCTATAAATGTTGCACACTAGGCGTCGTACACGAGCTCTAGGTGGATTGGGAGTTTCATTGTGATAGTACGAAATCGATTTTGTGTATTGGACATTTAGAGCAGCGATTTCAGTTTTGCTGCCTACGCACATTTTGCTGCAGTATAATGTAGCTTAAGACCTATTTTTTAGGAGCGCATCAAATTGTATTAGTCTGTATGTCGCACACTACTGGCTGGCTAAAAGGGTTACAGACGGTTATTTGTATATTTTAATCGGTGTTTACAGAAAAGATTGACCATTTGGTGGCGAAATGGTAAATTGCTCACCCCCAAATATATGTATGTCATTTAAAATTATATGTTATTTATATTAAAAAGAGTTATGAAGTTTTTGTGTAGATATTCACGGGTGATTTATTAAAAATACTCGGAAAACGTAGATTCAAATAAATGGTGGCAAATAAATATTAAAGTTATTTAAAAAATATATTTTATTAAAAGGTTCTCATGTTCAAATTTAATGTTATGAGTATATATGAGATCAACAAGTTGCTTTTCAGTAGAAGTGCTGTGCAAAACGTGTCTTCAAGATGTATGACTAGTTGCAAAACGATTTGAAAGGCACCATTTATTGAAAAAAATAAATAAATAAAGAAATATGGAAATATTGAAGTACGAAGAATAAAGGTCACAAAAGGTTTATCACCTTCCTCCGAAGTCACCACTTGTATTAGTAGTCCATTCGTACCAAAATATTGACTAAAAATATTCTCTCAATTGATTCAGATTGTAACCCAGACTTTCTTTAACTCTGAAATAAACAAGCCATTTTCAACGGACCTAATCAGAACTCGTTCACATCGATTAAATCTCTATTTAACCTTACTTTTATTTAGTTAAAAGGTTTGACTAATGCCTCAAGTAGCCACTTAAAGTCAAAAATATTTTTAATTTAAGGTCGGATTTCGGGTGAATTTTAACTAACCAAAAAGTGTCTAAATTCTAATGATTTCACTATTAAAGCCTGCATTCCCGGAAGTCACTTTTATTGACATCCGATACTTTATCTTACAAACACAATAAGAATGCACAGCAATACGCAAATTAATTGAGTTTCTGCCTACAATTCCCGTACGACCACCAAGAACACACACACCCACACTTTCACAAGAAAGCCGAGACTTTTCAAAGTGCCCTAGAGGGGGTGATCGGGAAAATGGCAGTAATGCAGCCAAAAACCCACAATGTCACAATTATGTGCAAAGACCTCGATGAGATCACGACCTCGGAAGAAATTTGTGATGCACTAAAAAAGGAATGCGGATTGAATAAAACTGATAAAACAAACGTTAAAAGTATGCGGAAAACCCGAAGCGGTACTCAAATTGCAATCATTTGCCTACGTGTTCAGGATGCCAAGACTGCCCTAAAGCTAGGCAAAGTAAAATTTGGGTGGTCAATATGCCGCATCCGCTGCATGTTCTGCAAGGGGGAACATTCGGCCTTGAGCACGATATGTCCCAAGTATCAGGAGATGTTGAAGTCACTTAAGAAATGAGGGTTTTACAGTTAAACTTAAATCACTGCGCTGCAGCACAAGAATTACTGAAACAAACTGTAGTAGAAAAGAATATTGACGTCGCCATACAAAGTGAACAATATTCTCAGCGTTCGGAAAGCACCTGGATAGCAGACGTAACTGGTAAAGCAGCAATATGGTCCTGCAAAGGACAACCTTTTATGTCCTGTGCCAGAGTATCACCAAATGGCTTCACATGGGCGAATTTATATGGTATATACATCGTAAGCAGCTACGCTCGTCCCAGTGCTTCTACCACAGAATTCGAGAACTTCATACTGGAGTTGACTCTAGAAACCAGGGGCAAATCGCCTATACTAAGAGCGGGCGACTTTAATGCATGGTCGACTGCTTGGGGAAGCAGAAGCACAAATCATCGTGCGCGTCTAGTACTAGAATTTCTAAGCCAAACAAATCTGAGTATCATGAATAGCGCCACGCAAAATACCTTTCAGAAAGGGAAAAAATGTTCCATAATTGATCTTATGTTTGCGAATGACGCACTCGGCAGGCGCATTAACTGGAGGGTAGAAGTCATATATACAAATAGCGACCACATGGCTATTATGGCAGAAGTCTCGTTACCCGGAGAGACGGAAAACCTCAGTAGGAACAGGTGTAACAAGAGAGGCTGGAAGCAAAAAGAGTTTGATTCTGACCTTTTTGTGACTGCCTGGCGCGCAGCAAATGTCCCTTGCGAAGACGCAGCCCACCTGGTATCCGCAGTTAGAAAAGAACTGGTTGCAGCATGCGACGCAACTATGCGCCGGACAGCACACCACACCAAACGAAGGCCAGTATATTGGTGGAACGAAGAAATAGCCACGATCAGAAAGCTTTGCCACTCATCTAGACGTCGCCTACAGCGCAACCAGGGTGGCGAAAACGAAAAAAATCTCAAAAAGGTGTTTAAAAGGCATAAGAAACTCCTGAAGGCAGCCATTATCAACAGCAAAAGAAAATGCTTTGAAAAGCTCTGTGAAGAAGCGAACGTAGACCCCTGGGGATCAGCGTACAAAATTTGTATGTCAAAATTTAAGAACAAGTCCCAGCCAACTAGAAGCGTATCGTTTATGAAGAAGATCGTCGAAGTATTATTTCCGGTGCATGAACCGATCACCTATGCCGAACAACGAAAATATGCTACTGGGTCACCCCTCTTAGTCTCAGAAGAAGAATTATTGGACATATCCAAAAAAATCAAAACCAACAAAGCGCCTGGAATAGATGGTATACCCAACATAGCTCTAAAGGAAGCAATAACTGCAAAACCCACCCTGTTTGTTAAAATGTACAACGCATGCATAAAAGAAGGGGTATTCCCCGACCCCTGGAAAGTTCAGCGTTTGGTATTACTCCCAAAACCAAAGAAACCACCCGAAGTACCGTCATCGTATCGACCTCTGTGTATGCTGGACACACTGGGAAAAGTGTACGAAAGCATAATAAGAAACCGCTTGGATATTGCAATCCAGGAAGCCGGCGGGTTATCGAAAAGACAATACGGCTTAACAAAACGGAGATTCACTATCGATGCACTAAAAGAAGTCGTTAACACTGCAAGGGATGCAGTTAGTGGTAAAAGATGGAAAGGAGGAACCAAAAAATATTGCGTTCTCATCACCCTGGATGTGAAGAATGCATTCAATTCAGCGAAATGGACAAATAACGGGTGATTTTTTTGAGGTTAGGATTTTCATGCATTAGTATTTGACAGATCACGTGGGATTTCAGACATGGTGTCAAAGAGAAAGATGCTCAGTATGCTTTGACATTTCATCATGAATAGACTTACTAACGAGCAACGCTTGCAAATCATTGAATTTTATTACCAAAATCAGTGTTCGGTTCGAAATGTGTTTCGCGCTTTACGTCCGATTTATGGTCTACATAATCGACCAAGTGAGCAAACAATTAATGCGATTGTGACCAAGTTTCGCACTCAGTTTACTTTATTGGACATTAAACCAACCACACGAATGCGTACAGTGCGTACAGAAGAGAATATTGCGTCTGTTTCTGAGAGTGTGGCTGAAGACCGTGAAATGTCGATTCGTCGCCGTTCGCAGCAATTGGGTTTGTGTTATTCGACCACATGGAAGATTTTACGCAAAGATCTTGGTGTAAAACCGTATAAAATACAGCTCGTGCAAGAACTGAAGCCGAACGATCTGCCACAACGTCGAATTTTCAGTGAATGGGCCCTAGAAAAGTTGGCAGAAAATCCGCTTTTTTATCGACAAATTTTGTTCAGCGATGAGGCTCATTTCTGGTTGAATGGCTACGTAAATAAGCAAAATTGCCGCATTTGGGGTGAAGAGCAACCAGAAGCCGTTCAAGAACTGCCCATGCATCCCGAAAAATGCACTGTTTGGTGTGGTTTGTACGCTGGTGGAATCATTGGACCGTATTTTTTCAAAGATGCTGTTGGACGCAACGTTACGGTGAATGGCGATCGCTATCGTTCGATGCTAACAAACTTTTTGTTGCCAAAAATGGAAGAACTGAACTTGGTTGACATGTGGTTTCAACAAGATGGCGCTACATGCCACACAGCTCGCGATTCTATGGCCATTTTGAGGGAAAACTTCGGAGAACAATTCATCTCAAGAAATGGACCCGTAAGTTGGCCACCAAGATCATGCGATTTAACGCCTTTAGACTATTTTTTGTGGGGCTACGTCAAGTCTAAAGTCTACAGAAATAAGCCAGCAACTATTCCAGCTTTGGAAGACAACATTTCCGAAGAAATTCGGGCTATTCCGGCCGAAATGCTCGAAAAAGTTGCCCAAAATTGGACTTTCCGAATGGACCACCTAAGACGCAGCCGCGGTCAACATTTAAATGAAATTATCTTCAAAAAGTAAATGTCATGAACCAATCTAACGTTTCAAATAAAGAACCGATGAGATTTTGCAAATTTTATGCGTTTTTTTTTTTAAAAAAGTTATCAAGCTCTTAAAAAATCACCCTTTATAATCAAAGCTTTACATGAAATGCACGCCCCTCAATACCTAGTAAAAATAATAATGTGTTATTTTGAAAACAGAAGGCTGATATTCGACACAGACAAAGGCACAATGAGTTACTCTATTACGAGTGGAGTACCGCAAGGATCGGTATTAGGCCCCCTCTTATGGAACCTGATGTATGACGGGGTGCTGCGAAGACACCAACCAAAAACCGTGAAATTAATAGCATATGCCGACGACCTCGTAGTGGTAGCAGTGGCAAAGCATCTTGATGACCTACGGAGCAAATGCAATGAATGCATAAATGGTCTACGGTAATGGTTTTCCTCCGAGAGTTAGGAACTAGCAGAGCATAAAACAGAAGTCTTGCTCATAAGCACACGGAAAATTGAAGAAAGCATAACTCTCACTATAGGGGATTGTGAGATTACTTCACAACCACAGTTAAAGTACTTGGGGGTAATAATAGACTCTAGACTTAAATTCAAGGAGCACTTGGCGCACACGTCAAACAAAGCAAATAAAATATATAACGCTCTATCTAGAATGATGGCGAATAGAGGATGCATCCGCTCCAGTCGACGACTGTTAATTGCAAAGGCGATGATTTCCGTAATTTTGTATGCAGCTCCGCTATGGATCCAGGCATTAGACATTAAAGCGTATGCTAGACCAATTAACGCAGTACATAGACTGTCGGCAATCCGAGTAATTAGTGCTTTCCGAACCATATCCAGTGATGCTGCTGAAGTTTTAGCCAGCATGCCGCCTATTGACATCCAGGGTGATGAACTAGCTCGACATCCATTCGTGGACACATAGGGAACATGGGGACCTGGATTTCCACCTGACCCAAATATTAAGTGGTCATAGGTGCTTCAGAAGCTACCTGTACAAATTCCGTTGTGATGTTAGTCCGTATTGTCCAATATGTGTAGAATCTGTAGAAGACTCGGAACACGTATTTTTTCATTGTCCACGCTTTTCAAAAATAAGGGAAAAGGTGAAAATAACCTTAGGTGGTAGCTTAACGGTGGAAATTTGACTGCATTTATGTGTCAGTCCTCTAAAAAATGGAAAGCTGTAAGCGAAGCGGCAGCATTAATCATGGCAGAACTGAGACAACTCCAACAGATTAGGCGTCAGTTAGTCCGCGCTATAGAGGAGACTTAAAATATCTTGTCACTCCCACGAAGTAATACCTTATTCGGTGGTCCCGTGGGAGACTCTTGTGTTGGGAGTAGGTTAGGTTTAGCGGATTAAAGTTACGCACTCCTTCTTTCGATACTTCCCCCTACTATAAAAAAAAACACAAACACACGTGCATTGTCTTCTTCAGAAAGTAGCTCACTTTATATTCAAAACACATTCACCTTTTCTTCAAGCACATTCACACAATACCAAATAGCAAAGCCACATTAAAAACACATTCACCATTTCTTCAAGCACATACACAATACCAAATAGCAACGCTTGCAAATCATTGAATTTTATTACCAAAATCAGTGTTCGGTTCGAAATGTGTTTCGCGCTTTACGTCCGATTTATGGTCTACATAATCGACCAAGTGAGCAAACAATTAATGCGATTGTGACCAAGTTTCGCACTCAGTTTACTTTATTGGACATTAAACCAACCACACGAATGCGTACAGTGCGTACAGAAGAGAATATTGCGTCTGTTTCTGAGAGTGTGGCTGAAGACCGTGAAATGACGATTCGTCGCCGTTCGCAGCAATTGGGTTTGTGTTATTCGACCACATGGAAGATTTTACGCAAAGATCTTGGTGTAAAACCGTATAAAATACAGCTCGTGCAAGAACTGAAGCCGAACGATCTGCCACAACGTCGAATTTTCAGTGAATGGGCCCTAGAAAAGTTGGCAGAAAATCCGCTTTTTTATCGACAAATTTTGTTCAGCGATGAGGCTCATTTCTGGTTGAATGGCTACGTAAATAAGCAAAATTGCCGCATTTGGGGTGAAGAGCAACCAGAAGCCGTTCAAGAACTGCCCATGCATCCCGAAAAATGCACTGTTTGGTGTGGTTTGTACGCTGGTGGAATCATTGGACCGTATTTTTTCAAAGATGCTGTTGGACGCAACGTTACGGTGAATGGCGATCGCTATCGTTCGATGCTAACAAACTTTTTGTTGCCAAAAATGGAAGAACTGAACTTGGTTGACATGTGGTTTCAACAAGATGGCGCTACATGCCACACAGCTCGCGATTCTATGGCCATTTTGAGGGAAAACTTCGGAGAACAATTCATCTCAAGAAATGGACCCGTAAGTTAGCCACCAAGATCATGCGATTTAACGCCTTTAGACTATTTTTTGTGGGGCTACGTCAAGTCTAAAGTCTACAGAAATAAGCCAGCAACTATTCCAGCTTTGGAAGACAACATTTCCGAAGAAATTCGGGCTATTCCGGCCGAAATGCTCGAAAAAGTTGCCCAAAATTGGACTTTCCGAATGGACCACCTAAGACGCAGCCGCGGTCAACATTTAAATGAAATTATCTTCAAAAAGTAAATGTCATGAACCAATCTAACGTTTCAAATAAAGAACCGATGAGATTTTGCAAATTTTATGCGTTTTTTTTTTAAAAAAGTTATCAAGCTCTTAAAAAATCACCCTTTATAATCAAAGCTTTACATGAAATGCACGCCCCTCAATACCTAGTAAAAATAATAATGTGTTATTTTGAAAACAGAAGGCTGATATTCGACACAGACAAAGGCACAATGAGTTACTCTATTACGAGTGGAGTACCGCAAGGATCGGTATTAGGCCCCCTCTTATGGAACCTGATGTATGACGGGGTGCTGCGAAGACACCAACCAAAAACCGTGAAATTAATAGCATATGCCGACGACCTCGTAGTGGTAGCAGTGGCAAAGCATCTTGATGACCTACGGAGCAAATGCAATGAATGCATAAATGGTCTACGGTAATGGTTTTCCTCCGAGAGTTAGGAACTAGCAGAGCATAAAACAGAAGTCTTGCTCATAAGCACACGGAAAATTGAAGAAAGCATAACTCTCACTATAGGGGATTGTGAGATTACTTCACAACCACAGTTAAAGTACTTGGGGGTAATAATAGACTCTAGACTTAAATTCAAGGAGCACTTGGCGCACACGTCAAACAAAGCAAATAAAATATATAACGCTCTATCTAGAATGATGGCGAATAGAGGATGCATCCGCTCCAGTCGACGACTGTTAATTGCAAAGGCGATGATTTCCGTAATTTTGTATGCAGCTCCGCTATGGATCCAGGCATTAGACATTAAAGCGTATGCTAGACCAATTAACGCAGTACATAGACTGTCGGCAATCCGAGTAATTAGTGCTTTCCGAACCATATCCAGTGATGCTGCTGAAGTTTTAGCCAGCATGCCGCCTATTGACATCCAGGGTGATGAACTAGCTCGACATCCATTCGTGGACACATAGGGAACATGGGGACCTGGATTTCCACCTGACCCAAATATTAAGTGGTCATAGGTGCTTCAGAAGCTACCTGTACAAATTCCGTTGTGATGTTAGTCCGTATTGTCCAATATGTGTAGAATCTGTAGAAGACTCGGAACACGTATTTTTTCATTGTCCACGCTTTTCAAAAATAAGGGAAAAGGTGAAAATAACCTTAGGTGGTAGCTTAACGGTGGAAATTTGACGGCATTTATGTGTCAGTCCTCTAAAAAATGGAAAGCTGTAAGCGAAGCGGCAGCATTAATCATGGCAGAACTGAGACAACTCCAACAGATTAGGCGTCAGTTAGTCCGCGCTATAGAGGAGACTTAAAATATCTTGTCACTCCCACGAAGTAATACCTTATTCGGTGGTCCCGTGGGAGACTCTTGTGTTGGGAGTAGGTTAGGTTTAGCGGATTAAAGTTACGCACTCCTTCTTTCGATACTTCCCCCTACTATAAAAAAAAACACAAACACACGTGCATTGTCTTCTTCAGAAAGTAGCTCACTTTATATTCAAAACACATTCACCTTTTCTTCAAGCACATTCACACAATACCAAATAGCAAAGCCACATTAAAAACACATTCACCATTTCTTCAAGCACATACACAATACCAAATAGCAAAGCCACATTCAAAACACATTCACCTTTTCTTCAAGCACATACACACAATACCAAATAGCAAAGCCACTTCAATGCCGAGATGAGCAATTCTCACACAAACAAAAACAAAACGGTTCAATTTCTGTTGAAAATCACTACAATGAAGGTGGATGCAGTCAAGACAAGAAACACCTGTTGGAGGCTGGAAAGTAGTCGGGATAACAAGGGTTTACTGACCACACTCACAGTCTTAATATAATTAATGATTGGTGTTGAAGAAAGCTTGTACAAGAAACATTTATTATTTTTTTAATGAATGGTCAGAATAAATTGTGAGATATAATATAAGAGTAGGAAGAGGAGAAACCATAAACGAATATTATTATCATATTCTTCGCTATTTCGAGTAGTCAGTCCAACATTTATGGACTCAATACAATAAGTACAGCATTACTTAATTGTCAGTTTCTTTTAATTCTGTATTAACTTGATACTTGTATATCCTCTTCCAATTTCAGAACACTAGAATTTTCAACAGTCTAATCAGGATTTAAGAAGGCTCGTATCTTCTTTTTTGAACACTCTGGCATAAAGTTTATTATATAAAATATATTTTATAAGCAGATTTAAAACATTATTTTAGACGGATATAATTTTTACAGTGGTTGCCACCAGAAAAATTGCCAAAATAAATTAGAAAGTCTTTTATTTTGTTGTTTTGTTTATTTTCACTTCAATATTAATTTTTTTGCTTAATATATCGCTCATTTACATGAATAGTGTCACAATTCAAAAAAGTTGATTTTTCAGGAGAGCGGTTTAAAGTTTTCAATTGTCTCTTATTTACCAAATATATATAGCTATAAGTGGATTGAAAAAACGAATAGCATGTAATATCTATACTAATATTATAAAGAGGAAATGTTTGTTTTTTTGTTTGTTTGTGTCGAATAGGCTCCGAAACTACTGAACCGATTTGAAAAATTCTTTTACCATTGGAAAGCTATACTATCCCTGAGTGACATAGGCTATATTTAGTTTAAAAAAAAATAGGGTTCCTTACCAAAACTCCGATAATGTAAAAAAAATACCAAAAAACTTTCTTTAATCGCGAATACTGCGAAAACGATTGAAGATATAACAAAGTGAAGTACTATTAGTATTTTGTAGAACTTATCATTATCTACAAAAAACGTCGCGACATCATACCTCTAACTATTATAGTTTTGTCACAATAAGCGATTTTATATAAAAAAATTAATTAAAATACCACTACTTGAAAAGGCTCTTTATTTATACCTTAGTATTAATCCTTATCGAAATAAATGATTTATTATTTAAGATCGCTTCAAAACCTTTATATAACTTTTTGAATTATTAGATTCTGACATACCATTCAAAAGATATCACGAGTTAAAAATTTTGAAATTTTTGAATGGTCCTGTGCGGAATTAAAAATAATTGTCGCTTGATAATAATATGATATAAAAATTAATTGCTGTTCGTTTGTGCCGCAAAAAAACGAGAACGGCCAAACCGATCTGGCTAATTTTAGTCTTGAAATATTCGTGGAAGGCCAGAAAAAGATTAGAAAGTGAGTAAATATGAAAAAAGAGGAAGATAATAATAAGAGAATTTTATTCGAGTTGACAAGAAAATATAAAAGAGAAAACAAAAAATTATAATTTGAAGGTTGTCATTGTTGCTTTGTTAAAATATTTTTGTTATTGTTCAATTGTATAAGGTTGTGTCGATAGCCCAAAACAATTTGTAACAATTAAGGAAAGGCTAAGTTCGGGTGCAACCGAACATTTTATACTCTCACAATTTATTGATGTAATTTTATTAAGATAACATACAATTTTACCTATATATTCGACATAAAGTGCAATAGAAAATCATCATATATAGTATATGAGAGCTGATGTAATTCCAGAACCAATTTCACTCATTTTCACCACCAAGGTTAACGGGCATAGGGGCGACTTGGCACCTGTTAGTAGGCAAACATACGGCACATTCGGCCTTGAAATTACTCCTAAATTGCAAATAAACGAAACACCAGTCAGCAAAATCGTCAAAAATAGCGCTTTAACGAAAATGTTCCAAATATTCAAGAAGTCGTTGGAGGTACTGCACAGGACTTTAAAAGATCTTGATTGTCGATGAACGTTTTTGGTGGAGCAGGATTCTGTTAGTAGGTGATTTACGCCAGACTCTTCCAATTATTCCTGGATCAACTGTTACTGACGGGCTAATCACATGCCTAAAATGATTTAATTTGTGGCGACACATAAAGAATCGCCAATTAACAACTAACATATGAGTGTTTTTGCAACAATACCAAATTGCGATTGTAGAAATAGTTGGCAGTTGACACCTCGATGGATTAATAGCATTTCCAACAGATTTCTTTCACTTCATTGACTCGAAAGAGAAGTTTTCCTGACATGAAACCTCAATATGATAACCACAAATGACTGATTGAATGACCTATATTGGTGGTAAAAAAAAATATCGATGATCTTAATGCAACAATTTAGAATTTCGGTCCAAGAGAGTTGACACAGCTACTAACCAGGATGACGTAGTCAATTATCCCAAACTATTTAAAATTGCCTGTACTTTGCAATTAAAAGTAGTGTGAGTTGTAATCATGCTGCGTAACATAAATCAACCTCGAGTAATCAATATCGTCGCCGAAGCCAAGATTGGCCAACTTAATTTAATGTATACCTTAGCCACAAAAACGTGTGGCCGGGTCTGCTAGGATTTAATAAAATGCTGAGCATAATTAGACTAAAAGAGTGTACTGAAGCTTGCCGTAGGTATAAACGTGAAAAATATAAATCAATTTCGTATAAATATCTATAAATTTATATATTATTATTTATATTATATATAAATTTGTCGTTATTGCTGAAAACCGCAACACGAAAAATTTAATTCCCTTTTCAGACATATCGTTCTATCACAAAATATGTCTTTCTTTCTGAAAAGAAACCATGCCTCATTCAGAAGTGTCGTTAATGTGGTTAAAAACTAGTGCAACATAACAAGTTTAAGAAAGGCACATTCTTATATCACGGTTTATTCTTCTACGCATCAGAATGACATTTTTATACAATATGGACGATGAAATTGCGCACCTTTCTGCATACTCATATTTAATATTTATTTAGCATGCAAATGTAATATATCCATAGCTACCGAGTAATGGGCATTGTACATACACACCAGGGAGCTTATCTGAACCCATTGAAGGAATAATATATCTATATATATCTATATCTATCCAACAAGAGATACCATTTTGTGTGTAAGACGTACATAAATAATTATTTAATGGCAACATAATGCCGACCTTAGGTTAGCATACGTCGCCCCATCAACATTTAAAGAACTACAAAAGCAGGATAACAGTTTCACTACTGATCTACTCAATAAGAGTATTTGCAAATCGTTTTTTGGGCAGAGCTTTCGTTTCGGTAGGAATCTACGGAGAAATTCACCACACCAACATTGTTTCAATGCTCTCAACACTTGATACTGTCGTAGAGGTAGTTTGTATTATTTCTTCCTTAGCTTGAATTGCATTTTGTGCTCGGTGGTCAGTGTCAATAACCGTAGGAGCCAAACAATAGTCTCTGAAACTTAATTGAAATTAATAAAATGTATGAATGCACCTAAAAGTATATATATAATTGGCGTGGGAACCGCTTTAAGCGATTAAAGCCGAATCCACCAGAGCGCGCCACTCGTTTCTCCTTTTTCTTTTTGGCGCCAACTGGAAACACCAAGTGAAACCAGGTCACTTTCCACTTAATCCTTCCATCGGAGTGGATGTCGTCCTCTTCAGCGGCTTCCTCCAGCGGGTACTGCATCGAACATTTTCAGAGCTGGAGTGTTTTCATCCAACCGTACAACATGACCTAGCCAGCGTAGCCGCTGTCTTTTTATTCGCTCAACTATGTCAATGTCGTCGTATAAATCGTACAGCTCATCGTTCCATCGTCTGCGGTATTCGCCGTTGCCAATGTTCAGAGGGCCATAAATCTTACGGAAAACCTTTCTCTCGAAAACCCCAAGAGTCGTCTCATCGGATGTTCTCATCGTCCACGCTTCACCTAAAAGTAGGCAACATATTTACTTAAAAAACATCCTAAAAGTGTGCAATAACTATTTAAAAATCCTGTTGCTTATGTTTAAGCTATACATATAAATACACTAAAAAATTTAGTGACAAAACAAATATGTAAATATATTCTTTCGTTGCACTTTCGAAACTTTGCATAAATTTAAAGCATCATTGGAAATCTATGATGACAGCTCCGGCAAACCGTTTAAACCGGCAGCTGTGTGTTGAGTTAATTACATTTTAAGAGGTTACCATGAATAGCTCTTGTTATAATTGCTGTTGCTGTAATTATGTATTGTTACAAATGACAAACATTGAATAACGCAATGATTTAATTGCAGTAAATACATTAAAACCATAAGGACGACAGATAATGCCACGAAAGCGGACTTACCTGTAAAAGGATTTGGTTTAGTAAGCAGGGCCATTTATGAGCTGCCTGTTTAGGATTACTCGTACAAGTGGAATATGAAATTTAATAACTCAAATATTCAAAAGAAGAAGAAGAGTGAAAGGAAGAGATGGTGATTTACTCTCAGTTTGAGTGAAAAAGAGATATTAAGTTTGAGATTTAATGATTTTCTTGAGCTAGATATTTAGTTATTTACTCTCGTATTTGGTAAAATTTTTTATAAGCTTTGATTTTTTGACTCAAACTAGCACATAAACTTCAGTGAATCCTATAGTTCTAATCAAATATTTAGTTTCATAGAAGTTGTTCGTTTTTAACTTTAACTTGGATTGATCGATTGAATTTAGTTCAGTATTCAAACAATAAAAATATACTTTTCTCCCCTAAAATATTTCTCAACATTCATAGCAATGTCTTCCATTCCATTTCACTCTTAACTAAGAAAAATAGTATTATAAGCAATTCTGTAACGTAATCAGCAAATATTTTCACTTCACTTCCACTGCACACGGTTCTCAAGAAGTTATATGTAAATTTCAATAGACACACACGAAATGCATATATTCATTATCAAGTATTTACGTAGGTATATACCAGCATATCAGGGCTTCAAAACATTACACTGGCCATTAAACAACAACTGAACTCCCTCTTCGCTGACACAGCAATTTTGTGCAACGAATCGTACTAATTCACAATTATTCAGTTATCTAGTTTGTGGGCTGTGGCCAATGGTATTTGACCACAAATTCCGCTGATGCAGCTGTTTTTCTCATGAGGATGTATGCAGCCACCATACAGTGGCAGTCCTGCTCATTAAGATCTCTCTGCTATCCCCTCACACGCTCATTGTGCAAATTAGTGACCCTTGGAATGATCACTTTCAATGTGCCCACATAAGCCCACAAGTGAAGCACTGCAACGGTGCTTTAGCATACAGTAAAGT
The DNA here is from genome assembly GCF_028554725.1 of Zeugodacus cucurbitae. Lineage (NCBI taxonomy): Eukaryota > Metazoa > Arthropoda > Insecta > Diptera > Tephritidae > Zeugodacus > Zeugodacus cucurbitae. The sequence continues at coordinate 20,645,219 of NC_071671.1, forward strand.
CTGTTTTACAGTAGTGTATTTGTGTGTATTCTCTTGTCTTTGTAGCTTTTCACGAACATGCATTTTTGTACTGCTTATGCCAGGCAAGCGGAAAAATTGCTACTTTAACCACCGTCCATTGGAGCCATTGCATTTTTTATGTGCTCATCGGGGCGTATCAGTGATTCAGATTTATTCCGTTGACAAGTTGATTACGATTAATTGTGGTAGGTTATTAAATGAATGTCCCAATAAATCTATAACTTTAAATATTAAATGAATGAGTGAAATATATGTACATACATATAACTTTTCGGTAGAGTGAAAAGTTAAGTTTTTATATCGCTCATTTACTTGAATAGTGTCATAACTCAAAAAACACAATTTTTGAGTTGAGTATGCAGAAATGTGCGCAACTTCATCGTTCATATTGTATAAAAATTTCTTTCCGATACGTAGGAAAATAAACCGTGATATAAGAATGTGCCTTTCTTAAACTTGTTATCTTGCATTAGTTTTTAACCACAATAACGACACTTCTCAGTTGTGCCAGAATTAGTTATAATATTTTTTACGAAATAAAGACATATTTTGTGTCCCAACACATCTTGTGAAAAGGTGAATTTGATTTTCTTTTCAGAAAGAACGACACATTTTGCATTACAGCGATTTTGGTGAAAAATTAATTAAATTTTTCATATTGCTTGTTTTCAGCAAAAACGACACATTTGACTTATGACGGCAAAATTGATTTATATTTTTTACAAATAACGACATAATTCAAAGTGGGTCACATTTATGCCCAAGATAAAGCATTAGTATATTCTATTTGGTCTATTTATGCTCAACATTGTATTTAATATATTACACGCCACTAGATTTGTCAATAAACTAATGGCATTTTACTATATTTGCTAAATAAGAGACAAAAAAACTTTAGAATCGACTTTTTTGAGTTGTGACACTATTCAAGTAAATGAGCGATATGGTAATTTAATAAATTGTAAATTTTATATTGAACTTCATTAGTTCTTCAATTTTATTATACCCTGAACAGGGTATATTAAGTTTGCCACGAAATTTGTAACACCCAGAAGGAAGCGTCGGAGGCCCTATAAAGTATTTATATAAATGATCAGTATGTTGAACTGTGTCGATTTAGCCATGTACGTCTGTCTGTCTGTCTGCAGATGTTATTTTCTCTTCAAGAAGCTGCTCATTTGTCGGAACTGCCGATATCGGACCACTATATCATATAGCTGTCATACAAATGATGAACGATCGGAATCAAGGGCTTGTATGGAAAACTTCCGCATTTTACTACATATCTTCACGAAATTTGGTGTGAGTTATTGTTCATAGAAATAATTTAATCTCCGAAACAATTTTTCATTTATTACTAAAAGAAATGCACCTGTGAAAGGTATATTAGCTTCGGTACAGCCGAAGTTAACGTCTTTCCTTGTTTAAATTTGGGTTAATTTGCATTTGACTTTAGTTTGAGTTAAAGTTGAGGTTGAGTTTTATTTGAATTTCAGTAAAAGTTAAATATGAGTTTAATTTGAATTTGAGTTTTATTTTGAGTTTAGTAAAAGAGAAATATGAGGTTATTTTAAATTTGAGTAAAAAGTGAATTTGAGTAAAAAACAAATGTGTGTTTAATTTGAATTTTACTTTTATTTTAATTTGAGTAAAAGTTAAATATGAGTTTAATTTGTATTTGCGTTAGATTTCAATTTGAGTAGAAGTTAAATATAAGTCAAATTATACTCTCGCAACAAAAGTTGCTAAAGAGAGTATTATAGTTTTGTTCACATAACGGTTGTTTGTAAGTCCTAAAACTAAACGAGTTAGATATAGGGTTATATATACCAAAGTGATCAGGGTGACGAGTAAAGTTCAAATCCGGATGTCTGTCTGTCCGTCCGTCCGTCTGTCCGTCTGTCCGTCCGTGCAAGCTGTAACTTGAGTAAAAATTGAGATATCTTAATGCAACTTGGAACACGTGTTCCTTGGCACCATAAGTTCGAAGATGGGCGGAATCGGACCACTGCCACGCCCACAAAATGGTGATAACCAAAAACACATAGAGAGCTATAACTAAGCCATAAATAAAGTTATGAAAATAAAACTTGGAACATAGGATCACAATAGGGAGGGGCACATTTGGATGTAAATTTTTTGGAAAAGTGGGCGTGACCATGCCCCCAAATATGTTTTTTGTATATATCTTGTAAACCAATAAAGCTATATAAACCAAACTTTCTGCAGTCGTTTCTTTTACCCGTTTCCTTATACAGTCCAAAAATGAAAGAAATCGGATAATAACCACGCCTACCTCCCATACAAAGGTTAGGTTGAAAATGACTAAAAGTGCGTTAACTCACTAACGAGAAACGTCAGAAACACCAAATTTTACATAAGAAATGGCAGAAGGAAGCTGCACTGAGATTTTTTTTACAAAATGGAAAATGGGCGTGGCATCGCCCACTTATGGGTCAAAAACCATATCTCAGGAACTACTCGACAGATTTCAATGAAATTCGGTATATAATATTTTATTGACAGCCTGATGACATGTGTGGAAAATGGCTGAAATCGGTTCACAACCACGACAACTTTCTTTATAACTCACTTTTGAATTCCATCTAAATCCTTTACTTTATAATATATACATTAGGAACCAATGATGATAACGAAATAAAACTTTACACAAATACAGTATATGATCTGTGGCATCACTTGTGAAAAAATTGTCGAAAACGGACTATAACTTTTCAAGGCCCCAGATATCGAACATGTTGAACTCAGCGCCTAAGGTTAAATTTTAACCGAACATATGGGTAAATCTCTCAGCTAATTTAATGTAATTCAGAGGAAATTGTTTTCTGTTCCAAAAGTTATTAAAATCGGGTCACAACATCACAACATATACCTAATTATAGGTTTTTCAAAAATTCGTTGGCCTCCAATCTGCATATATGTATTGATTAATATGTGAGATATCTTAGCGAATTTAAGTGAGTGTATAGTCTTTCATATAGTGTACCTTGCTGGTGAAAATGAATGAAATCGGTTCAGGAATTTCCGCAGCCCTCATACACTATATAGGACGATTTTCGTTATTCTATTAAACTTTATGCCGAATTTATTTGTGCGTTATCTTAATAAAATTTCTTCAATAAATTGCGAGAGTATAAAATGTTCGGTTACACCCGAACTTAGCCTTTCCTTACTTATTTTGATTTGAGTTAAATTTGAATTTGAGTAAAAGTTAAATTTGAGTTTAATTTGAATTCAAGTTTAATTTGTATTTGAGTTTTATTTTAATTTGAGTAAAAGTTCAATATGATTTTATTTTGAATTTAAGTCTAATTTTAAATTGAGTTATAATTAAATATGAGTTTAAATTGATAAAAATTTTGTAAAGATATTTTTGATTTTCTTGTGAATCTGTTCTGCTTTATTTGCTAACGCACACAGCATAGCATCAACTAACATTTTAAGAGACCTATCCTCAATCGACCTCATCAAACCACAGCAATTTTCTCAAAATTTCACCACAAATTTGTAATAATTTCGATCATTATTTATGTGGCCAAAAGCCAAAAATAATGCTAAACCACATTCAGAAACGGCTACATATTTTCGTAGCATACTTTGTGGCGCTGATGCGTAGCAAATGTGTTGATTGGTACAGCGCCTATCGACTTAGGCAAAACAAGGCGTTGATGAAGGCGTTCATTAGCAATCATGTCGATGGCCTCATTCATCAATAAGCAGAAAAAATTTAAATTTATTTAGTACTTGATTGTTGAACTGATGAGTAGGTTGAACAAGAGTAGTATGAGCGTTGAAAAGATCAAAAACTATTATATTAAAACAATATTGTACTCTAAATTAATATTTTATATACTATATAACATAATTTCTAGCCTTTTTCTGTGTTCAAACATTTTTAATGATTTATAACTTATCTTTTTATGCCTTAAAACTCAACAAAGAGAATTTGCCAGTGTTTCATATATAAAAGCAAGTCTTAATATATATTTATACTCTCGCAACAAAGTTGCAAACGAGAGTATTATAGTTTGTTTTCTACTAAAACAAATTATTCAATTTTTATTACTGAAATTTTATTCCTTTAAACCCTCGCAGAATTGATTCACTACAAAACTTAGACCAATATTATACATTTCCTCTTTAGATATACTAAAACCAACATTTATATAATACTATAATACGAGGGCGGCTATATATATTTCTGGCCTAATAATGAAAATAGGAATATTTATCAACGAAAATGGTTTTATTGTTTTTCAAAATATTCTCCATCAAGATTTATACACTTTTGCATGCGCTCAAACCAATTTTCGAATCACTTTTTTATGCTCTCGCCACCTGTTGCGCAGAGTATTATAGTTTTGTTCACATAACGGTTGTTTGTGTCACCAAGAAATATAAGAGTTAGATATGGGGTTGTATATACATAAATGATCAGGATGACGAGTGGATTTGAAATCCGGATGTCTGTCCGTGCAAGCGATAACTTGAGTAAAAATTAAGGTATCTTAATGAAACTTGGAACACATGTTCCTTGGCACCCTGAGGAGGTTGCTTTCGCTGGGCAATGGGCAAAATCGGCCAACTGCCACGCCCACAAAACAGCGGAAACCGAAAACCTATACAGTGTCATAACTAAGCCATAAATAAAGTTATGAAAATAAAATTTGCAATATAGGATCACATTAGGGAGGGGCACATTTGGATGTAATTTTTTTTTTTTAAAGTGGGCATGACCCCGCCCCAAATAGGTTTTTTCTATATAACTCTTCCTGCAGTCAGTTCTTTTAGCCATTTCCTTATACAGTCCAAAAATGAAAGAAATCGGATAATAACCACGCCAACCTCCCACACAAAGTTTAGGTTGAAAATTATTAAAAGTGCGTTAACACATTAACGAAAAACGTCAGAAACACCAAATTTTTCTGCACTGAGATTTTTTTTAAAATGGAAAATGGGTGTGGCGTCGCCCACTTATAGGCCAAAAACCATATCTCAAGAACTATTTGATCGATTTCAATGCAATTCAGTATATAACACTTTCTTGACACCCTGATGACACGAGTGGAATATGGGCGAAATCGGTTCACAACTACGTCTACTACCCATATAACTCAATTTTGAATTCTTTTGATTCGTTCACTTTATAATACATATATACATTAGGAACAAATGAAGATAGCGGAATAAAGCATGACACAAATACTGTATTTGAGCTGTGACATCACTTGTGGAAAAATTGTCAAAATCGAATCATGACTTTTCAAGGCCCCTGATATCGAACATGAAGGACTCAGTGCCTAAGGGCAATTTTTCACCGAAAATATAGGTAAATCCCTCAGATATTTTTATGTAATTCATTTCCTCTGAATTTTTTTCTTATAACAGTTTCTCTCTGTACCTTAAAAGGCTAAAAATCGGGTCATAACCAGAGAGCTGCAACGGGTATATCATTTTCGTGCACACTCGAATGTCCACTCTGATTTTGTTTGATTAAACTTTTCGGTATGAATACACGTATTGATCGCTTGGAGACATGTTCAAAACGAACGAGTCTTTCGCGACACTCGAACCACAAGCATATATGCTTATTTTAACAGAGTGCCGAGTTGACACTCGTTTGTGAACGAGCTGGAACTCTAACCCGATCGTATTGAATGTGATCGAGTCACACATGAGTGTGCACAAAATTTCAGAATATGTATGTATGTAATTGGCAGTCATGCTATTACTGCGTAGTGATTGTCAACGATTATTGGTTTTGTTTGTTTTGTTTACTTTTTATAATTCATAATGACAACGATAGAAAATTCGGATTGTGAGAACATTTCCAATGGCACAAACACCTTATCTGGTCTACACCTAAAATTTGTGATTTAAAAAAAAAATTAAAATATTTAAGTGCAATGAAATGTTTTTTATTTATGATTTATGAATTAATAAATAAAATAAGTTTTGAGTGAATTCTATTCTTAAATTGAATTATTCTTTTATAATATGTACTATGTACGTCTAATATTCAAATTATTCAACCAAAAAAGCTAAGACAGAACGCGTCATCCCGACGCCAACATACATACATATGTGTGTACGTATGTTTATCTATTATTTTTTGGTCTTCGAGTGCCACTCGAGTGTGTCGATCACAATCAACACGTGCACGACACACCCGAAAATATAATATACATAAAATCCGAGTTTGCTGCTTGCACTCGAAGATAGGACCGTCGTGATTGTTCGTTTGCGTTATTTTCGCTTCGGGTTCCAAACTCGATCGAACACGTGTTTGAAGAGTGTTACGACACACTCGTACCGAATTTAAGCTAGTGTGATTGAACACACTCGAACATACCCGAAGCTGCTCTCTGGTCATAACTTCCCCCAGATCCCATATACCTAATTATAAGTAATATTAAATTAAGTGAGCGTATAGTCTTCGATACATTGTATCTTGGTGGTGAAAACGAGTGAAATCGGTTTAGGAATTACCTCAGTCCCCATATACTATTTATGATGATTTTCGATATTCTGTTGAACTGTATGCCGAAGATATGGGTCGAATTGTGTTATCTTTATAAATTACATCAATAAATTGCGAGAGTATAAAATGTTCGGTTGCACCCGAACTTAGCCCTTCCTTACTTGTTTGAGCCTTTTTTTGAGCGATTGTCAAATTGTGCGGGATCCAACGAGAACAAACCTTTTTTACGGCCAGATGTTCATGCAATATCGAATGTACATATGCTGGTGGGAGAAATGCATAGGCATGCCTTTATCTGAAGGTATGTTACATGACGGTCTTGCATTATCAGTTCACGTACGACATCGATGTTTTCTGGCACAACGGCTGTTTTTGGACGACCTTCACGGAATTCGTCTTTGAGCGAGCGTCGGCCACGATTGATCGATGTACCAGTTTTTCACAGTGCTATAGGAAGGTGCTTAATAGCCATACAATTATTTTAGTGCATCGAAGCACTCTTGTCGCGATAATCCACGTCGAAATGATCGCACGAAAATGTTCACGAGTTAATTCCATTTTTTGGCCGAGAAGAATTTTTTTAATTCCTGTAAATAAAACATTTCACGATTAAATGACAAAACGTTCTAAGGATGTTATGCTAAAATTGTCAAACTTTCCAGTGGAAATGTCAGATTGCACCTGGCAACACATAGTGTTGCCTAGGCCAGAAATATATATAGCAGCCCTCGTACAGTAGCAGGCCATAAATTTTACTTGAAATTTCTATGAAACAAAATTTGTTTTAGAACTCTGTACTGAATTGCTAAATTAACAAATAATATAGATATTCATAGTTTTACAACTTCTAATTAAATTTAATATAACTTTAACCGTTGTTAAGCATTTAATTGATCAAAAAATAACTCAATACTAATCGAAAAGTATGTTAGAACTTTGTGCTAAACTTCTATATATGCTCTGAAATGATATTATACGCTGAAATTTCATGTCTAACGAACACAATTACTTCTGGTAGAAGGCATTTGAAATTTAAATAAGTATAAGTATTTACTAAAATTTACGCTTGTTCTAAAATATATCATGCAACAATTCAACATTTGTTATTATTATCTTCATAAAATTAACTTATAACTAAAAACTTGTAATATTAAATTTTGAAATAATAATTAAATAACTTTCAGTTAGTTTAGTTTACCTGAGAAACTCATTTATAATATTTATTTTCGTATTCACGTATACCGAAACTTTTAAGTACTAAATTTGGTTTTTAGTACTAATTAAATTTTGTACTAAAAATTTGAATTGTAATGCAATCTTGCTGTATTGAGGTCTAAAGTCTGTTTTAAGTTTTTTTATAAATTCGCTAATAAGTCTTCACTTCCAATTTTAAAATCACAACTCCACTATCTCAAATTAAATTCATTTGTAATCAAATTTGCGGTTGGCAAAATGTGGGTGCGTAATTGATAAGCAAATATTCCAGTGAAAATTCACAGCAGCCACAGTCCGCATGTTAGAGACCTGAATTCCTTTGTCAATGTATCAAAGGCTATTTTGCAGTTGTTATTGGCAACAAGTCACGACACCGGCCAACTGCTACAACAATAGCAATAGCAAAAGCTTCACGCCTCGCCAAAAGAAAAGTGGCTACCAGGGTACTGATGACGAGCGACAGGCCAGCATGTTAAGCTGTCAAGAGCTGTCGAGCCAAATGATTGGAAAGCAAAACGTGAGTGACCCAAACTTAGTGGATGGAAGGCGAAGAGGTGTAAGCTTCTATGCTTTTGTGAGAATTGATTTCTGTGGAGTGTAATACTAAAGACCCAACTCGAACTCGAAACTAATTTAGTATTCGATCTACATTCCGAACACTATTTTGGTTCTGATTCCCAACCTTATTCCGACCACATTAGGGATCCGCAATTCATTAATGAGTCTGATGGATGTGAATCCAATTTGTATCTGAAAGTGAACTTTGGAGTTACCTTAGGAAGAAGGATCAAATAGATTTTGATTTGGTAATATTTCAGAAACGAAAAATACTTAATGATTGCATATAAAACCCCTCAGTACGAAGCCCAAATGAACGTCAACCAGAATGTCTATTTCAAACAGGGTTGCAAACAAATGCATATTAGTACAATAAAACCAAAACTTAAAAAAATGATAGTGAGGCGAGAAAATCTGGAAGCTCAGCCTTGAACAGCTTGAAACGATATAAAAACCAAGCAAAGAGACCACCAAAAATATTTAACAATACCACCCACATGAAAACTGTAAATTTAGTAGGAAACCTTTTGGCGAAAAGTTAAACAAATTTGCTAAAAAATTCATAATAATTTAAAGAACACAAATTTTAGCTAACAATTATACAATTTAAATAGTGAAAGACAGCCCATCGTGGACTTCTTGCAATACAAAACAATTGTGCGCCCAAAACTCTACAAACCTCTATGATAAGCGCATTAATTTCAATATATAATAATATATTTTAACATATCATAAGTACATTTTGACATTTGAGATTTATTACAATTATTCTTTATAATAATTATAAGACTCGAGCTCAGTACTATATTTAGTACTTAAATATGTTGTACTAAAATGTTGTACAATCTTTTAACTTGTACTAATATTATGCTATTTGACCTTACACTCGTTAAAATGTGTACTAAATAATTATCTTAGCAGCAAACATAAATAATTTTGAGATTTATGAAATAATATTTTCTAATTGCGATTTGTACTAAGAATAAGCAGTTAGAAATAGTGTACTAAAAATTCCGTAGAGCATATAATTTTAAATAATGTACTAATATTCGTGCTAATGATTATTTTTTACATACTACATTCTTGTACTAAAAATATGATGTTTAACTTCAAATATGTACAAAATAATTGACTTAACAGTAAAAAGCATAATCTTTGACTAAAAATAATATAAAATATTTAAACTTTTAGGGTTTTGCATTAAAAACCAGTACTAAATTTTGTACTAAAAATTTTCTATAGATGATAATAATGTGCTACAATTCATTATCAAACATTTTTGTCTTACTAAGCTATGAAGAATTACATTAGTTAATAAATAATTTTTTGTACTAAAAATTTTTTTCGCAAAGCAAAACTAATTTTTTTGTACAAATTTTAAGTACACATATTTTAGAACTAATTTTTTAATGTACTATAATTGTATAAGTTTTTAAAACAAATTTAAATATATTAAACATATATTTTACATTTTCGCAAAACTTTTAGTACTAAATTTTTAGTACTAAATAAAGCACTAAAACTCTTTTTAAATTGAATTTTTTTCTAACGCACATGCATTTTTCTTCAAAAATTTAAATTATTTGCCTTCAATATAATTTTAAAATGATGGCTCTACCATAACTTTATAAATCTATTTATGACCGTTATAGCTAAGCAGTAAAATTTTATTTTGCATTTTCGCTCCACCCAGTGCAGTTCATTCCTCATGCACACACAGACAAGCATAACTTCGAGTCGAGTTCAATCGATAGTGTCCATTTTCCACTTCAATTCTACTTGTACCAGCAAAAGCTCCACTCTGTTTATTTCTTTAGTATAGTATGATATTGATATCATCGGAAGCAACAACCGCGCCGTTTGTTCTGCTTTTTCCCGCATGGATAAGGAGGCGAAGCGAATGGGTCTGGAGGTGAATGAGGACAAGACGAAATATCTCCTGTCATCAAACAAACAGTCGGCGCATTCGCGTCTTGGCTCCCACGTCACTGTTTACAGTCATAACTTCGAGGTCGTAGATAATTTCGTATACCTGGGAACCAGCATCAACAACACGAACAATGTCAGCCTTGAAATCCAGCGCAGAATAACTCTTGTCAACAGGTGCTACTTTGGACTGAGTAGGCAATTGAACAGTAAAGTCCTCTCTCGACGAACCAAAATCAAGCTCTACAAGTCGCTTATCATTCCCGTCCTGCTTTACGGTGCAGAAGCTTGGACGATGTCAACATCAGATGAGACGACACTAGGAGTTTTCGAGAGGAAAATTTTGCGTAAGATTTATGGTCCTAAGAACATTGGCAACGGCGAATACCGCAGACGGTGGAACGATGAGCTGTACGAGTTATACGACGACATTGACATAGTTCAGCGAATAAAAAGACAGCGGCTACGCTGGCTAGGTCATGTTGTCCGAATGGACGAAAACACTCCAGCCCTGAAAGTGTTCGATGCAGTACCCGCCGGAGGAAGCCGAGGAAGGGGAAGGCCTCCACTCCGTTGGAGGGACCAGGTGGAGAGCGACCTGGTTACACTTGGGATCACCAACTGGCGCCGAACTGCGAAGGAGAGAGAGAGGTGGCGCACTATCATCGATTCGGCTATAACCGGCTAAACGGTTGCAACGCCAATCACATAGTAGACAACAATTTTCCCGCTAAAGCTTCTCCACTTTTGTACTTTGAGAATCTCATAAAAGTTTTATTTTGGGTTTTTTGATGTAGCCTGATACTCTTAAAAATTAAATAACTTTGTGTTTTTCTAATGTTGAAATGTTGTATGTTTTTAAATTGATGTGTTTTAGGAATGCCTAAAAGCTTTGAAAACCCCAAAAGCGAAAATGATCTCTTACGAAGACATTATAAGAATCTTTCAAATATGCAGTTTTTATGTAGACAACATAAGAAATAATCGATAATTCAAAGATATTGGCAGCAAAAAATATATTTAAAAATATTGAAAAAATGTTTTTATAATTTAATTTTATTTTAAAAAAAATTTTGTCTATAATATTGTTAGTTTTAGTTCCAAGTTTTATACACACATTTATTTACACCTTAGTTATTTATAATTGAGATAATTCTAACAAAACTGATCAAATTGAGTCAGAAAACATGTTTCTATTTTTGTTCTAAAGTCATATTTTGTACTAGGAAGGCGATAAGATAGAGACCCTATAATCTTTTAGTACACAAAGGATTGTAATAAAGAGAAAACAAAAGTTAAGAATAAATCAAATACAATAAAAAACAAGTACGCAAGGGCTAAGTTCTGTTGTGACCGAACATTTTATACTCTCGCAATTTATTTATTTAACTTTATTTATATTATATAATACACAATTTGACCCACATATTCGTCATATATATGGTATAAAGTCCATTGAAAGTTGGAAACCCTAATATTAGGTTAGAAGCACCGATGTCCATTGGTCTGATTTCGGCGATTTTTAGAAAGGGGCTGCCACACTATAAGGGCAGTATTTATGCAAAGTTCTGTTCCGATTTCTGCACTAGTGTTTACTTTACATATTGTACGCCCATTTTCCGTTTTGTGGTGCCAATAAATAAGTGTTCCAGGTTTCATAAAGATATCTTAATTTTTACTCAAGTTACAACTTGCACAGACGGACGAACGGGCGGACAGACAGACATCCGAATTTGAACTCCACTCTCCACCCTGATAACTTTAGTATATATAACCCTATATCTAACTCGTTTAGCTTTGGGTGTTACAAACAACCGTTATGTGAACAAAACTATAATACTCTCTTAGCAACTTTGTTGCGAGAGTATAAAAAAGCCCATGTACTAAAAAAATACGTTTGTACTAAAACACAACTCCCTAATACATAACATGCAATTCCCACACTAAAAACCTAAACTGCTACAGCATTGAAGGGGAATGTAAATATTACTTAAACTTGATATTATTTTTTTATTGGAGCCCAGAATTCCCTTTTTGTCACCAAAACTGAATAATTATAATTGTTGTGTTATGTTTTGTACTAAAAATTTATTTGTACTAAAACTTAAAATGTCTCAAATAAATACGATTTTAAAAGGAACAAACTACTACAACCACACTAATTCTCACCAGCAATCAGTTTTTTTGCACTAAAAGTATCATTTCTATCGAAGTTTTGTACTAAAAACAAATTACAATTACGTGTATGTGCTAAAAAGCTAAAAGTATGTAATAAAAACGAGTGCCAAACAATCTGTACTAAAATTAATAATACCACATGACTCTTAGATCACTAAACATCGTAAAATAGCTTAGTTTTTGGTTGATTTTTAAACAGCACTCACCTTTATTATTGTCCATTAAAAAACACCACAAGTACTAATTGTTGTTTTGCTGTCTCCAAATGAATATAAGTGTCTTTATTTATTTTTATAGAATTTAATCAAAATAAATAGATTACCACTTCACTTTATTCGCCCATCGATTACATTATACATGTATTTGAAACTTTACTTTAGACATAATAATAGTAATAAATTTCGAATTCATATACGTTAAACCTAAAAAATCATTTTGATCCAAGTGTATCATAAACAACTTATCAGTTGGTGTCAAGGCAGTTTTCTCGGTGATAAAAGCTTTATCGGAATTTGAGATCTCCGTGCGACGTTTTTAAATGAACGACGAAATATTAGTACTCATTGAGGGTGAGCTTTAAGCTCGAACGTGGCTCCACTTCCTTAGCTTCCGCTTTCTGCCAAACAATATTCCTGAAGAATGGATGTGTGGTAACCTCAGAGCGTGCATAGCGGCAGGCGCCCAAATGATTATTTGGCTTCTTAGCGAGGAACTGTATGTAGAGTGTAAAAAATGCTTATAGTTAGTTTTCTCTATTCCCTTCATATGAACAATACTTACGCTGACTATGAAGCACGTAGCCTTCTGAGAAAAATGCTTCGGAATACGGCTTATCTTTGATATTTTTAAAAGTGCTCTCTTCCATAGATCTGCATGTGATCCATAGGATCACCGCCTTTATAGTACTCCATAACGAAGAATAAGCGACCCTGCAGAGCAAAAGATCCTAACCTAACCTCAAAATCTCAACTAAGAAACAGATTCCACTTACCATAGTCTGAAAGCACCAGTGTAGTGAGAACATAACTTGTAACATCTGTTAAAACAATGTAATATCCGCACATAAACTTTATACCACCTATCTCTATTTCGCTTCCATTGCTATTTGCCTTCGTGTATAGGAACACACTGCCCGAATGCAATGCCTTCAAGTATGTGGGAGAGTGTGTGTCTGCTGGTGCAGCGTATTCAGCGTATTTAAATGGGCCCCGCATAGTCCGGATTCATGTAGGAGAAGCCTACAAAGTCCGTTTGATCCAATTTCATCATAAATACTTTATCCATTGGTGTCAGATCCGTTTTCTCCGAAGTGAATTGCTTATCGAAATTCGAGACATTTTTGCGATGTTTCTGTGTTAGTTTGTAGGTGTGCATTCGTCGAGCATTTCGTAGCGTAAAACACCATAGGCAAACTAATCGACTCATTTCCCGTACGGTTGATATAGAATGATCTGTTGAGGAAATATGAGAGTTCATGAATCGTATTTGAGAAAAATGGTTGAGTATTTGTGATAAGATTTCTTGAAAATATATTTAAATTGGTTGTGTTGTTGCTGCAATAACATATCGAAACTGCTTAGGAAACTGCTTGTCTTAAATAATGTTCTCAAGTAATAGTGTCTTTAATGAAGCCACTCAAGCTTTTCGAGCCGAAAAAGATGGTGATAGATCTTCTTCGTAAGGTTCATAGGGGTTTCCGTAGCTTGCAGATTAATATAAGCATGGTAGTTATGTTGTTATAAACCTCAGATGTTGGATCAAGACCCATATTTTTATCCAAATAAAGATTGCTTATGGGATTTATATAGGAACATAGCTGTTGAGAATATGCCCCTTCCTAGTGCGATCCTCTGTTCTTTATTTTTATTTTTATAACTTTATTTATGGCTTAGTTATGACACTTTATGTGTTTTCGGTTTTCATCGGTCATTTTGTGGGCGTGGCAGTGGTCCGATTTTGCCATTTATCCCATATCTCAATTTTTACGCTTAGTCGCTTATCATTCCCGTCCTGCTTTACGGTGCAGAAGCTTGGACGATGTCAACATCAGATGAGACGACACTAGGAGTTTTCGAGAGGAAAATTTTGCGCAAGATTTATGGTCCTCAGAACATTGGCAACGGCGAATACCGCAGACGATGGAACGATGAGCTGTACGAGTTATACGACGACATTGACATAGTTCAGCGAATAAAAAGACAGCGGCTACGCTGGCTAGGTCATGTTGTCCGAATGGACGAAAACACTCCAGCCCTGAAAGTGTTCGATGCAGTACCCGCCGGAGGAAGCCGAGGAAGGGGAAGGCCTCCACTCCGTTGGAGGGACCAGGTGGAGAGCGACCTGGTTACACTTGGGATCTCCAACTGGCGCCGAACTGCGAAGGAGAGAGAGAGGTGGCGCACTATCGTCGATTCGGCTATAACCGGCTAAACGGTTGCAACGCCAATCACATACATATCCGTTACACGGCGGACGGACGAACAGACAGACATTCGGATTTTGACTCGTCTCGTGACCCTGATCATTTTGATATACATAACCCTATATCTAACTCGTTTAGTTTTACCGTTATGTGAACAAAACTATAATACTCTCTTAGCAACTTTTGTTACGAGAGTTTAAAAAAACGAAAGCAACGATTTTGGTGCGAACATATTTGTAAAGATTTTACTGAATTCTCTCCTGTAGGAGTTTCATAAGCCTTTAAGGGTTGTTTTATTTAAATTTTTATTGAAAAATTTCGAAACCTCAGTCGTTGGTACTTCATCTCCGATCATGTGTCCAAAAAGGCTCTTGCCGTGGACATTATAACTTAATATTAAAATCAAAAAACCAAAAATATTTCGACAGTAAATGCATAAATCTAGTTAATGATCGAAGGAAAAAAATTATATTAAAATTTAAATTTTTTTATAGATTTTTAACAAAAAAAACTAAAATTTTCGGCTTATTTTGGCTCAAAAAAACATTTGTAATAAAAAAATATATATAATCCTTAGTTCATTAACTACATAATGTTATTGCAAAAAAATGTGCAAAATTTGAACAAAATCGCTTCATAAATTTTCGAAATATCGTGTCGCGCCATGATGTGTACACAACCTTCCACTGCAAAAATGAAGCAAGAATGAGATCGGTCTGCGTATCACACAATACACTTTGCTACCCGTCGCAACGACGAGCAGAAAAATGGAAACATTTCAATTTTGTGCATACTTGCATGCAGACCTAAAATTTGGTGTACAACCAGGCTTTACACGATGCGACGGTATGCCATGTAGTACAGACAAGTCTGCAAGTTTATTCAGTGCTTAAGCTGAAATTAGCAGCTACGTTGAGATTTTTTGCGGAAGGGGGATTTCAGAGATCCAGCGCTTGGAAGAACGTGTGTGTTGAGTTTTCAACAACATACGGCGCTTTAATTATTTAGATTTTATCATGAAAGAACTTGATGCAAAAAATATTCAAGATGAACCTACCTTTCAGAGCCCGCACTCTGATTCGATAAATATAAGAAAACAAATTGCAAATAATTTAATGTGAACTATTTTAGTTTCAGTATGTTTTATTTAATAAATATAGTCATATCGTTACGATTTGATGACAATCGCCAACAATTTCATGCGAAAACGAATTGCAGAACATGACTGTGTAAACCAATTAAACATAATCTAAATTACTACGTAATTTATAAGCAAGTAAATTACAACCCTGAAATACGTAAACTTGCCACCGTTATAACCGCATAATTTTTTCTGAGGTCATTTTAATTCGCCTCGTTTACTTGACTTCGCTATGAATATCACCGATTGACATAATTATCAAGCAATTTGCAATCAACAAGCTTTTGCGCTGAGCGCCGAAATTGCAAGGAACATCAGCAACAAAGGAAGCCAGAAATTCGAGTAAATATCCTGTGTCAATTAACACACCAACTAATGGATGGTATATACATTTGCCTATTTACCATAAATCAATAGTAAATCTACTCATTTAAATGGCAAACGGAAATTATGATTTCGACACAATTTGGTTAGCAAGGAAATGTTGGTAGTAAAATGTATTTGTTGTAAATTGGTATTAGTTATTGTTTGTGGCATTAACTGCAATAACTGAATACTATTTAGTTGGAGTTATCACATAATAATAATACAATATCACTGTGTGAAATTATTGTTAGTTTTACAACGTGTGGCATGCAACAAGCTTTCACGAGGCAACAGTTCCAATGTAAATCAATCCTAAACAGAAGTTAGCCTCAACAATGTTGCATTGCAATTCATTTCGTATTCAATACATTGCGATTTGATTAGTTGGCGTGCGTTGAATACGGATTTTGTGTGGAAATTTAAAGCTCAATGAATGCACGCAATTTATTTACGAAGCGGAGAGAAGCACACGTTTGTGGGAGTGTGTGTGTGGAGAGTTTGCAACAGGCCCCTACAATATTTCACTTTTCCATTTACCTGCATGGCTGGTATTATAGACACATTTTTGCATCATCATGGTGGGTATGGAAAGAATATGAAAGGAAACTAATGGAAGGTGCCCAGAGCTTTTAGCAGGAATTATTGGAGCATGTCTAATGTTCATTCAATGCTCCTGCTCGAGGCAGGACTCTTCTTCTTCTTGACTGGCGTAGAAAACGCTTACGCGGTTATAGCCGAGTCCACAACAGCGCGCCACGCATCTCTCCTTTTGGCAGTTTGGCGCCAATTGGTAATACCAAGTGAAGACAGGTCCTTCTCCACCTGGTCCTTCAATCGGAGTGGAGGTCATCGAAAACTTTCAGAGCTGGGGCCCTTTCGTCCATTCGAACAACCCAGCCAACGTAGCCACTGTCTTTCTATTCGCTGGACTATGTCTATGTCGTCGAACAACATATACAGCTCATCATTCCATCTTCTGCGGTATTCGCCATTGCCAATGTTTAAGGGACCATAAATCTTCCGCAAAAACTTTCTCTCGAAAACTCCTAGTGCCGTCTCATCGGATGTTGACACCGTCCACGCTTGTGCACCATAAAGTAGGACGGGAATGATGAGGGACTTGTAGAGTTTAGTTTTTGTTCGTCGAGAGAGGACTTTACTTTTCAATTGCCTACTCAGTCCATGGTAGCACCTGTTGGCAAGAGTGATTCTGTGTTGGATTTCAGGATTACATTATTATCGGTGTTGATGCTGGTTCCTAGGTATACGAAATTATCTACAACTTCAAAGTTATGACTGTCAACAGTGACGTGGGAGCCAAGACGCGAAACGCTGACTGTTTGTTTGATGACATATTTCGTCTTGTCCTCGTTCAATACCAGACCCATTTGCTTCGCTTCCTTATCCAGGCGGGAAAAAGCAGAACTAACGGCGGGGGCGTTGTTTCCAATGATATCGATATCATCGGCGTACGCCAGTAGCTGTACACTTTTATAAAAAATTGTACCTTCTCTGTTTAGCTCTGCGGCTCGAACTATTTTTTCCAGCATCAGGTTAAATAAGTCACACTATAGAGAGTCACTTCGTCTGAAACCTCGTTTGGTATCAAACGGCTCGGAGAGGTCCTTCCCGATCCTGACGGACCTTTTGGTGTTGCTCAACGTCAGCTTACACAGCCGTATTAGTTTTGCGTGGATACCAAATTCAGACATCGCGGCATAAAGGCAGCTCCTTTTCGTGCTGTCGAAAGCAGCTTTAAAGTCGACAAAAAGATGGTGTGTAAGATGTCGATTCTCTTTTCACGGGTCTTCTCCAAGATTTGGCGCATGGTGAATATCTGGTCCATGGTGGACTTTCCAGGTCTAAAGCCTGATAAGGTCCAATCAGTTTGTAGACGGTGGGCTTTAGTCTTTCACACAGTACGCTCGATAGAACCTTATAGGCGATATTTAGGAGACTTATCCCACGGTAATTGGCGCAGATTGTGGGATCTCCCTTTTTATTGATTGGGCAGAGCACACTGAGATTCCAATCGTCAGGCATGCTTTCTTCCGACCATATTTTGCAAAGAAGCTGATGCATGCACCATATCAGTTCTTCGCCGCCGTATTTGAATAGCTCGGCCGGCAATTCATCGGGCCACGCCGCCTTGTTATTCTTCAAGCGTGTAATATCTATTCTAATTTCTTCACGGTCGGGCAATGGAACATCTGTTCCATCGTCGTCGATTGGGGAATCGGGTTCGCCATCTCCTGGTGTTGTACTTTCACTGCTATTCAGAAGGCTGGAGAAGTGTTGTTGGAGAAGATGCCATCCCACAGCTCCCTTATACCGAGATGCTGATGAATGCTCTCAGAGAGCAGGAGTGCAAGTCGAGTAAAAAATCGTTCGGCTGTCGGTTGTGATTGCAGCTGCTCGATGTCGAACCTTCCTTGGGTTTGTTGACGTGTGCGCTATTCTACACAGATCGATAGTTGGGACCACGAAGCGTACGCACATCAAAAACACTGGAGACATGTCGCCCATCTATCACAACATGATCGATCTGGTTGCGAGTGATTCGATCGGGACAGCCAAGTAGCTTGATGGATTTTCTTATACTGGAATCTAGTACTACAGACGACCATATTTCGGGCCCCGGCGAAGTCGATCAGCCTCAGACCGTTTGGTGATGTTTCGTCATGGAGGCTGAATTTTCCGACTGTTGTGCCAAAGACACCTTCTTTACCCACCCTAGCGTTGAAATCGCCAAACACGATTTTGACATCGTGGCGGGGGCAGCGCTCATTCTAGGCGCTCATAGAAGGTATCTTTGAACACTTCGTCATTCTCTTCCGTTGGGGCGTGGGCGCAAATCAGCGATATGTTGAAGAACCTCGCTTTGATGCGGATTGTGGCTAGACGTTCATCCACCGGAGTGAATGCCAGGACTCGACGACGGAGTCTCTCTCCCACCACGAATCCTACACCGAATTTGCGCTCCTTTATATGGCCGCTGTAGTAGATGTCACAAGGACCCACCTTCTTCCGTCCTTGTCCCGTCCATCGCATCGTCTTGGATTGAGGTGATGTCAGCCTTTACTCTTACGAGGACATAAACCAGCTGGGCAGAGGCACCTCCCCAATTAAGGGTCCGGACATTCCAGGTGTATGCCCTTAAATCATAGTCCTTTATACTTTTGTTGTGGTCGTCATAAAAAGTAGGGTGTCTCTTCTGAGGCTGCTGCTTCTTATTCATTGGTTATTCGTTTTTATGTGGTGGGTCCCAAACCCTACGCACAAACGCATAAGCGGATATTCGCCTTCTCACTTTAGATCGCTTCCAGACGGATGTCTGTCGGCTACTCAGAGGATACTTGGTCTAAGGCCGGAAGTCGTGAGCTGCTTGAGCCACATGCAAAAGAATCGTTCCTGGCCACTCCCAAGAGAATGACAGTCAGAAGCTTTCCTCACTTACGTGAACTTCTACATATGACTCTATCCTCCCAGGCAGGAATCTCTAACTATAAATAACAAAAAAAAAATGGCGTGTTATTATTTTAAAAGTAAAACTTTGTTGTGTTGCTGTGAACAAAGGGGACCGAAATGGAAAAAATAAAGAAAAATGCTGCAAAAGCTGCAAAGCCATTTTTACAAAAGTATGCGGCGGAAACACATGGTAAACACATAGTGACAGTCAATCATGAAAATATGACGCATTATTTTACGTTCAGAGTAAGTAGCAGTGGTTGGAGATAAAGAAATTGCAAATAGTGGAGGAAAGTACAAAAATGCCGGTCAGCAAAGAAAAAATTTTTCTGTAGAAAAAGGTGAGTTATTATTAGAAACTGATAGCGTAAGCAGTGGGAGCTTTTGTGTTTACTTCATAATTATAATTAGTTGTATGGCAAACAATATGTGTAAAACATATTCTTCTTTTAATCCAGATGAAACTTGTCTCTGAGATGTTTATACCAGTTTTTGAATAACCAGTACCAAAATGTTTAACATTGTGCCGAATTTATTAAAAAATGAAAAAGTTCTGAGCGCAATTCCAGCAAACTTTTGCTTTTCATAGAATTTTATACCAGTTGTAAATGAAATGTATTCCAGATTTTACATATTAATGTACTTACAATCATTTTAACTTTTTATAAATATCTCCGTAAATGATATGTACAAGGCTTTCATAAGAATTTTATATCAGTTTTATGTTATATCAATTCTCGAATTATATGATACTAATTTAAATTTTCAAATTTTCTTTTGTGGTTTTTATATCGATTTTAAGTTTTTTTATCCGATTGGTATTGCAAAATTGAACTTTATAAATGTTTGTACCGGTTATAAAAGTATTTGCTGTGTAAAACTATGCCTGCTTTAAAAATCTTATATAATCTTATATACATACCAAACAAATAAAATTTGTTTTTCTAGATTTAACAAAATTTAGACCAAATAAAGTTTATGCCAGTTCTTGTTTGTTCTAGTCAAGATTTCTATCATGCGTTTGTGAAGTATAATTAGCTTTAGTAAGTGACAATACGAAATATTTTTAGCTTATTCGGGACGGTCGAACTCCCGTTTGAAAAATTATGCCAGTTATATATTTATTATTCATATACTCTGTCTCCATATATGTGTATTTTTATTATTAACTTCAAAACTAAAACTAATATGATAATTTGAGTAACCCCTCCAAACGTCCATTTAATCAGATTAAAAATCCAATAAAATTATATTCGTAGACTTATAACAGCACCCTCGTTTCCACCACGCTCAGCATAAATATACATAACTATTTTTGTATATTCTCTTCATAAGAATTCAGTCTACTACAAACAGTTTTACTTTGTTTTTGTACGGCTATATTTAGCAAGAATTACTACATCGACTTGTATATTTATTAGCATATGCATCATATAAAGGAAATTGTTAAGCCAAGTGTAAAATTAGTTTTATCATCTAAAGGCACGGTTTGTAGTGAGGTTATGTAGCAGCCAAAGTGTACGTGTAAAAGCAACTGTTAGCCATATATCTCCTATACATATAGACCACCCTATATTAACAGCCCTCTACCGGCTGAAACCAATAACTATGCAGCCAAAGGCTCAAGAGCCAGTTTAAAGTGAGCGAATAGCCATTTAACCAACCTCTTTGGGCAACTTACTAACCACCGCCACTTGTGTGCCGGCAGTCTTGCTTGACAATCGTGCCATTTGTGACATTCAGTGAATTGTTAAGCTCTTAAGATTGTTAGAGCGCATTTTGCAAATAGTATGCTTGGAAAAGGGATTGAATGTTGCTGAATGAAATATCGCCTAATCTTTCGGCGCTTTTCAGTTGTAATGTGTGTGCATAAACGAAAGGTGATAAAATTAAATTTAAAAAAAATATGGCCATAACATAACAATAGAATTATACCAATTTAAAATACCCATTTGTCATTAAAAATAATGATACAAACTGGTCGAAAATATTTAAATATTGGAAAAGGCATTTACACAAGTTTTTATTAGATGTTTAAACTGGTATAAATCTGGTATGAATGGTATGAATTAAAGTGTAAAAGTATTTCAAAAGCACCAAATTTTAAAAAAATTGTTCCACACTGAGAATAATTCAAGTTTTAGAAAACACCTTCAACTGATATAAACTGGTATAAAAATTGTAAAAATGCCAAAGCTAATTTTGTAATCGTTTTTTCTTCTAAATATATAATAAAAAAGTATTTAGGAAATATTAATATATTATGTATATATACAAGATACAAGTACCCTAAACTATATTATTTTCAATAACATCCAATGATTTCCGCATGTTACACATGGCCATATAAAATGTATGTATGACTATAAATGTTTCATTGACTGCAATGTCCTTCCAAAATTGCTTTACTTTTTCGCTCCCCCAAAATCAAACCTTTGTTGATTTCTTTTCGTTTTGCATTTTCAACTCTCGTCGCTGGGGATCAGGAACTGAATGGGTGCCTATTGTCCTCGACAGCACCGAGCAGTGCGTGCCTCAAGGCCAAATATGTGCACATGTTCTCGAACGTACTCATATGTAAATTAATGCTTGAATGCAGTAAATATGTGCAAATACGAAATAAAGGTATTATTTCCCTATGTACTACACTCGAATTCTTAAATGCATACAAATGTACATATATATGTATCTATGAATAAAATGTTGTGTTTGCTCAGCGCATTACAGCTGTAAGGACGTATGCATATTACTCGTGGTCCCCAACCTACCGACATTTGTCCACAAATATTTGAGTAAATACTCAGCAACACAGCTGCAACCGCTTTTGCAGATTTTTTTTTTTTTGTGAAAAGCACATACAATAATATGTAGAAAATGATTTGTTTTACATTTCTTTATTTTCCTTCTCTTTGGCGGTTAATTCGTCAGTGCTTTATAGTGTTACTGCCATTTCTGCTCCTACCCTCAGCCATTTCGTGCTTTGTTTACATTTAAGTGTTATTTGTATGCATAATTTGACGAAAATTGTGGTTGTCCCAAGCACAGTGAAGGAAATAAAACGCTAATATTGGCTGACGCGCTTGAGAAGGTTGCTCTTTTCTGTGCCGTGTAGTGAGATTTGTTTCTATTTACTTTGAAGGCTATTACTAGTTAAATTGTTTGTGTTTATTTTGTGAGAAAATAGTGGTATGAAATATTTTTAAATTGTATATGTCGTTATTTTCTGCTCGAAACTTTTTTATAATTTTTTTATATTTTGTTTTCTTTCATTTCTACTTTTATTTTAATTAGTTTGAGGAATGGTTAAAACAAGCCTATCAATATCAAGTAATATTTATCCATTGAGTAAATGTTCATCATACGCCCCGTGGAATAAGATGGATCGTGGCCATTCAATGCATTCAAAGAAAATTTCTTTATGCATGTAACTTTATTAGGATCATGTGTACACATGATCATCATCACATGATTCAAGCAGTTCACGACTTCCGGTTTTAGACCAAGAATCCTCTGGGTAGCCAACAAACATCCGTTTGAAGGCGAGATAAAGTGGGGAGGCGAACTCGCCTCTGCGGTTTGAGTAGGGTTTGGGACACACCATATAAAAACGAAGTACTAATGAAAAATCGAGAGCCTCGGATGAGACACCCCCATTTTGATGCTGACCCCTGCAAACATTTGTTAGGTCGAAAAAAGACCTATTTCATGAATTTTATGAAAGTACAACATTTGAAGGATAATTAAAAAAAAGTTTTACCGAAAAATAGCGAGGAATAATGGATTTATCGTCGATCTCTGCAGGCACCTCGAAAAGAAGTTTTTTGGGGTGACCAGCCTACAGCATCACTGGATCATCCGAAACCAAAAAATCAAAATGCTTTCTTTAGTTTATTAGTTAATCTTTCAATTAACGTCGGGTTTTTTTTTTTAATTTTTCAATTTTTATACCATTTTCAAGCCAAAATGACGATTTTAGACGAAACAAGTATGGAAGGGCTAAGTTCGGGTGTAACCGAACATTTTATACTCTCGCAATTTATTTATTTAACTTTATTTATATTATATAATACACAATTTGACCCACATATTCGTCATATATATTGTATAAAGTTCATTGAAAGTTGGAAACCGTAATATTAGGTTATAAGCACCGAGGTCCTCATGTTCGATATATGGGGCCTTGAAAACCTATGGTCCGATTTTGGCGATTTTTAGAATGGGGCTGCCACACTATAAAGATAGTATTTGTGCAAAGTTCTGCATCGATATCTTCACTAGTGCTTACTTTATATATTGTAAAGTAAACGATTCAGATTGACTTCAAAGTTCTGATATATAGGAAGTAGGCGTGGTTATGAAGCGATTTGGCCTATTTTCACAACATATCATTGGGATGTAAGGAAACTATTACAAACCAAGTTTCATTGAAATCGGTCGAGTAGTTAATGAGAAATGTTTTTTGACCCATAAGTGGGCGACGCCACTGACGGTTTCTGACGGTTTGCGTTAGTGAGTTAACCCACTTTTAGTAATTTTGAACCTAACTTGGGAGGTGGGCGTGGTTATGATCCGATTTCTTTCATTTTTGGACTGTATTAGGAGGTGGCTAAAAAAACGACTGCAGAAAGTTTGGTTTATATAGCTCTATTGGTTTGCGAGATATGTACAAAAAACTTAGTAAGGGGCGGGGCCACGCCCACTTCCCCAAAAAAATTACATCCAAATATGTCCGTTCATAGTGCGATCCTTCATACCAAATTTTATTTCCATAGCTTTATTTATGGCTTAGTTATGGCACTTTATGTGTTTTCGGTTTTCGCCATTTTGTGGGCGTGGCAGTGGTCCGATTTTGTTCATTTCCGAAAGCAACCTTCCTATGGTGCCAAGAAATAAGTGTGCCAAGTTTCATCAAGATATCTTAATTTTTACTCAAGTTACAGCTTGCACAGACGGACGGACGGACGGACGGACAGACAGACATTCGGATTTGAACTCCACTCTTCACCCTGATCACTTTGGTATATATAACCCTATATCTAACTCGTTTAGTTTTGGGTGTTACAAAAAACCGTTATGTGAACAAAACTGTAATACTCTCTTTAGCAACATTTGTTGCGAGAAAACTCGACGTCATTCGAGAGCTATATATATGTAGAATATTTGTTCAAAATTTCAAAACGATCGATGCAGTAGTTTTTTCTGTAGGCTGGTCACTGACTTTAAAAATGACATATTTGGGAAAATCGATTCAAAGATTTGTACACTCAGCGCAGGTAGCTGGAGGTACCGCTATTCAACCTGCTGTAACTTCGTTAGTTTTTCTCCGAATGACCTAAAACTTTAACACACTATTCTTGAGATGTTGATGGTTCAGAAAAAAAATTAAAAAAAAAGTTGTCAAGATGTGTTTGCGCCCACGCTCCAACGGAAAAGAAGGACGATGTGACCAAAGATGCTTTCTATGAGCGCCTAGAACGTATCTATGAGCGCTGCCCCCGAAACGATGTCAAAATCGTGCTTGGCGATTTCAACGCTAGGATGGGTAAAGAAGGTGTCTTTGGCACAACAGTCGGAAAATTCAGCCTCCATGACGAAACATCGCCAAACGGCCTGAGGCTGATCGACTTCGCTGGGGCCCGAAATATGGTCGTCTGTAGTACCAGATTCCAGCATAAGAAAATACACCAAGCTACTTGGCTGTCTCCTGATCGAAATAATTTATATATTTTTTCATGGTAAAAACTGGACAAATACCACTAAAGAATATTTTTTATAAAAACTTCTTAACAATATGCATTTAAATTTTTTCAAAGTGAAATTGAAACAATTTCTTAAAATTCAAAATTTCAATTCCAGTCGCACAAGTATCCTGTTTTCCCATTTCCAAAAATAAAGAAAACCTTAATGGGCCGTCGTTTTACAAGCGTACCACTAATCGCTGAAAGAGCCAAACGATATATAAAAAATTCCAAATTTATATATGACTTATAGATGAGGCTGTCTTACAAATATTTAATCGATTTTCGTATGTATTATGAACTAATACGCATTTTCTATTTTGTCAAACTCAGTGACAAATTGGATTGGCAAATTAATGGCATGTACATCTACTGCACATTAAAAAGTTAGAGGCTGAAACTTCTTACAAACATTATTGAATAGCAAAAATGTTGGAATTTCACTAACAAAGTGCTTTAAAATGCAAAATTATTTTGTTTTATTGCTCTGACATTGAATTTGACATAATGATACTCACATCAGAGAACGGCTTCCGTTGAGCGCAAAAATGTTCATGCACAAACAATACCCGAACTATCAGCCCATTCGGCTCAAGCGCTCAAAATGGCATTCGTGAATATATTCGCTACTGAGCTAAATTCAGCTCAATTGCGGTAAATTCGTTTGCTTGCTGAGTTTATTCACGCTCGTGTTGAAACAGCTCTACCCAGGCGTTCGCTCATTCGGCTCAACAATGATCGTGTTGAATGAAAACAAGCAAACAAAAGAGCAAACTCAACGTCTATGAGCAAACTCAACGGGTATGAGCACACTCAGCACATATGAATAAACTGACTGTGCTTGAATAAATGCGCAACCAGCAGCGCTACTGGTTTTGTAAAATCCGTTGGCACACACACATACATATATACATATATACGTACATATATAATTGTATATGTATACCAAAGAACTGCAAAACTCACTTTTTCCTTGAATCAGTTCATACGCAAAAGTTTCTATTCACTTCCAATCACTGAGCGAACGTGAGCTAAACATTTCGTGAAGTGAGCAAACGTGAGCAAAGCATTTCGGACCGAAGGCTCACATTGTACGCGAATAAGCGGTGCGGCAACATGAGCTGATTTTTACTCAACGCTGTGTTTCGCTCAGTGATTGGAATTGAATAGAAACTTTTGCGTATGAGCTGATTCAAGGAAAAAGTGAGTTTTGCAGTTCTCTGACCCACATATTATACAGACAACTCTGTGAAAAGTGAGTTACCGAAGTCACGTGTTTTTCTGGTGCTCTGCTTATGGCACCAAAGTGAGCTGGTAAATACAACGAACAACTACGACCTGAACACACTAACATTGACGTGACGGGAAGGGAAGGGTTGGCGACGAACAATGTACGAGGCGGGGCAATAGACCAACAGAGGTGGGGCCAAGTAAATGCAACTTTTGACTGAATGCATTTTGACCATCACGTACGCATGAGTGTAACTCAACCATCCTCCCGACGTAATACTTGACGGTGGTACCGGGGGGAACGGTACAGCACGGTAAGAGGTTTAGTTCGGATTAAAGTTCTACACTGACATGGGGTTCA
Organism: Zeugodacus cucurbitae; assembly: GCF_028554725.1. Lineage (NCBI taxonomy): Eukaryota > Metazoa > Arthropoda > Insecta > Diptera > Tephritidae > Zeugodacus > Zeugodacus cucurbitae. Next base: position 20,672,345 of record NC_071671.1, read on the forward strand.
GGCTTTCGATGCTTCCTCCTCGTAAAAAAAAAAGAGTGCGTGGAGTCCCTACGCGCGGATGAAGTTATATTTTTTGTAATATTCCAAGAAATGCATATCATTTTGTATGAAAGAAAATTAGCGAGATTAAATTCACATATTATAAACCAAAGTCCAAATCAATTATCATTTCTGGGTTCTGACGGGTGAAGAGTGGAGTTCAAATCCGAATGTCTGTCTGTCCGTCCGTCCGTCCGTCTGTGCAAGCTGTAACTTGAGTAAAAATTAAGATATCTTGATGAAACTTGGCACACTTATTTCTTGGCACCATAGGAAGGTTGCTTTCGAAAATGAACAAAATCGGACCACTGCCACGCCCACAAAGTGGCGAAAACCGAAAACACATAAAGTGCCATAACTAAGCCATAAATAAAGCTATGGAAATAAAATTTGGTATGAAGATCGCACTATGAAGGGACATATTTGGATGTAATTTTTTTGGGGAAGTGGGCGTGCACCCGCCACCTACTAAGTTTTTTGTACATATCTCTCAAACCAATAGAGCTATATAAACCAAACCTTCTGCAGTCGTTTTTTTAGCCACTTCCTAATACAGTCCAAAAATAAAAGAAATCGGATCATAACCACGCCCACCTCCCATACAAAAGTTAGGTTGAAAATTACTAAAAGTGGGTTAACTCACTAACGAAAAACGTCAGCAACACTAAATTTCACATAAGAAATGGCAGATGAAAGCTGCACTCAGATTTTTTTTACAAAATGGAAAATGGGCGTGGCGTCGCCTACTTATGGGTCAAAAACCATAGCACAGGAACTACTCGACTGATTTCAATGAAACTTGGTTGTAATATTTTCCTTACATCCCAATGATATGTTGTGAAAATAGGCCAAATCCCTTCACAACCACGCCTACTTTCTATATACCAGAACTTTGAAGACAATCTGAATCGTTTACTTTACAATATCTAAAGTAAGTACTAGTGAAGATATCGGTGCAGAACTTTGCACAAATTGACAGCCCAATTCTAAAAATCGCCGAAATCGGACCTTAGGTTTTTAAGGCCCCATATATCGAACACGAGGACCTCGGTGCTTCTAACCTAATATTACGGTTCCCAACATTCAATGGACTTTATACAATATATATGCCGAATATATGGGTCAAATTGTGTGTTATCTTAATAAAAATATATCAATAAATTGTGTCGGGTTAAGCTGACGATGAGGCCGATTCCGTTGAAGAAAAGATTAGTGTGTTGAGTTTTAAACGTTATAAATTAGGTTTATTTATACGGGTGTGTGTTGACAATATTGTTAATTGTTTTATTAGTTAGAATTTAGTGTTCGTATATCGTAACTATATTGACCTGTTGGATTATTCCTTTTTATGTTGTGTAGTGTTGGGTATATTTTCTCCTTGTTGATTGGTGTTATGTGTGAGGGATATAATCCTTGAGTTTGTGTGTACACTGTAATTGTCACAGTTTTGGGTTTTTGTTATCACCGTTTTCACTTATTTTATGTTTTCGTGAATTTCACTGTAACTTGTGTTAATTGGAGTTTGTTTATTTGTTTTTTCTTATGAGTTTAGTTCCTTATATGAAAGCGCGGGTTTTTGTGTTCGTGTTATTCACTTTGTTTAAGCGCGGGTTGTGTGTTCGGGTTGTTGACTTGTTCTTCTATTTGTGTTTATCTTTGTTGTTGTGTAAAGGGTGATCAGTGATTAGCGAAGTTAGGGCGGTTTATCTCCACTGCATTACCTCTCTATTACTTTTTGGAGAGTAATGCAGAGGAGTATTTGTTTGGACTAAACAAATTGCGAGAGTATAAAATGTTCGGTTACACCCGAACTTAGCCCATCCTTACTTGTTTTTATATTAACGTCTCGTCGATATTAAAACAAGTAGAAATTTGCCTGTATTAATGCCATAATTATGACACTAGTCTGTCAAGTATCCACCCTTTACAAATGATATATACTTTTTCTATGTAGTTATATATATTTCTCAGTTTTTCTTGAGATGTATCAGCTAACCGTTAATCCATCTGAAATTGTGCTAAAGAAAAATGCCATCAGTTTGCCACATATTATCACATTTGTGGAATCCAACGCAATAAATGAAAAGATAAAAATAAAAGGAGTCAAATAAATGACAGCAAAAACATGTAGAGCACATAATTTAATATTATGCACTTACATACATTTACACATATAAACATATGCTTAAACAAATGTGAATCGTAAAAAGGTCATTAAGGCCAATCAGAGAATGTGGCACAAAAGAAGAGAGCAAAAAATATTTTGCGATGAAGGATGCCACACATATTATATAATATATAAATATATATCTCCTACACATACAAACGAATAAGTTTCTTATGGTCTTATCTATATCTCATACAATCTTGCACTGCCTGTCCTTTGACCTCATTGGCATTGACATTGCGGCTTTGTACGTTGTGTGTCCCTTTTGGCTCCAAGGCAAAGTCGCAGGCGAAGGTGAAGGCGAAAGGCAATCTAAATCTAAAACTTTTTGTAGCAAAAATTTTGCTGTGTTTGTGTGTGTTTTAAGTGTTTGTCTGGCACATTAGGCGCCATTAAAAACATTTATGAATGAGCGCTGAACTTTTAACAGAATACAAGCTAGTATTGTAGGTTATCTTATAGTATGTATACGAGTAGTTTGTACTACGAGTATAAATTAGCGCTGGAGCATAGAGAGATAGAAAAAGTAATCAATAATATTTGTTTGCTGAAGGTATGCCAGTTGTTGTAAGGGAATTATATCCGGTGCAAACTCATGTTTGTTGTTTTATTGTTTTCAAATTCTTTTGGGGTGACTATAACTGTGTATGCTTACTTGTCACAGTTTCTTCATAAATTCAATAGCCTACTATGGGGGTTTAAAAAGTCTAAGGAAGGTTCTGGGAGTCTATACTCCTGAAAATCTTTTTGTTACTAATACTAAATATTTGATGAGAATGCACATTTCGAAGTAAAAAACTCTATTTGATTATCTTGGTGGTTTCATCCCGAGTGCACTCCTGGGATCTATGCACCAAAAGCTGGATTAATTATCTGATCTATAATATCTACTATCTTCTCTATCCAGGTATGAATAAGTATAATGGTGTACACATTTTCGGTTTTCAGGATTTGATTCTTATGACTGTTAAGTAAAACGTGTGGTACGATCTAGCAGAACGATCTCTAGAAAGTCTGTGGAAGTCGTCTTTCTATGGATCAATATGAATTGATTCTTATGTTCTTTTGTTTTCTCCAATTCAAGCTAGGACAAATCTGGTTGCAACAAAACCTTTGCTAATCAATTTGATGTTAGTTGGGGATTAATTAGCATTCTTCTTACATTCTTGAAGATGAAATTTTTAAACATAGATTCAGACGTATTAATGAATATTCGATCAAGTCCCGTCTACTCTAAATGACACCTTTTTAGACTCCGAGGATTATATTGCATGTTATTCAACTTCCTCCGCACTGCTGCGCCAAACTCTCCCCACATAAATTCGCCTCAAGCATTTGCTGTTGAAAAATGGCCGAAAAGTAGAAAGCTGACAGATTTTCTCAAAGCGTGATGTGTATATTTAAAAACTTGAACTTAACTGTAATACATTGTTTGGCATTGTGCCACTGGTGCGTGCACCAGCCGGAAGATACTCGACTGCCAACAGTGCGGCGTTGTTGCGGATAATGCGCAGCGTTGCCACCAGACTTTGACTGGATTTTGAGTGCCGCACAAATTCCGTGTTCAGCCTGTTGAGCTGAGTGTGGCGCCATTTTGTATGCACTTGGAGTTGGTTTTCGGGAAGTTATGTGCAGAGTTTTTATTGTTTGCATTTTATGTAGAGTACTGTACTGTACTTAGAGTACTGTATACTTGTTGCTGGTATTTTGTATTTTTATATCGCTGCGGACCACTGCTTTATCCCCAAAGGGGACTTGGCATTTAATTGAGCGATTTCACTGTTGCTTTGTTTCATCAGTTTTGTTGAATTTTATGTATGTGTTCTTTCGCTTTTGATTCTTTTTAACTTTGTGCTGGAATTGGAAAAGTTTAGTCGTGCCACATGTGCGCTTGCTTTGTATTTTATGGACTTGGTTAATATTAATTTTGTATATTTTTCAACCTTATGTTATTGTCGTTTGCAGTTGTTGTTTTTACTTTATTGCTTTTCGTTTTTTTTTGTACTTTTGAAGTTATTTTTAACAGTCAGACTTGTATCTTGTAAATCTTCTTTTATGTTTTTGAAAATGAAGCTTTCGTGGTGAACTCTTATTTCTTATTGTTAATTCTTTTGTAAAGTAGCTAATCAAATTCTGTGTTATAGTTTAGTTTCTTTCCTCCATTTCTTTATCTTTAAGTTGGTTCTTCAGTTCCAAACGCATAAACAAATGTATAGAATTTTCTTATATTAAATTTTTATTATTACCACAAATTTTCAAGAAATTTGTTTTGCTGTTATATGTTAGAAATATAAGCATAATCTTCAATAAATTAAATAAGTATTCTATATTACATAAGATTTTTTCATCTTTGTTTCTTGGAGTATATAGAAAGTTACATAAATCTGTTGAGAATTGCAAGTTCTTGACAAAGTTTAATGAAATATTAGAGAAAATTACTTAAGGATCAGAAAAAAAATTACAATTAATGAACTATCTAATAGAAATTAAGAGTGAATGAACCCAGGTATGTGTTCGACTTTGAAGTAAAAATATTCTCTTTCACTAGAACTTGACGATGAGTTGGTGAATCCAGGGTCAGAGGAAAGCGCCAGTCTTTTGATAATGGTTTACTGATTGGTCTGTGTTCTATAATTGATGCTATAGATCGTAGAGGAGTGAAAACAAATTAGGCTCTGATATCCGAGTCCGACTATGCAAAACAGTGACCATGATATAAATGCCCTGGGGTTCTTCAGAAACTTGAAACAGAATGGTAACGTTTGGATAATAAGATATCAACGGAGAGCCGGAGTTAGAAAGATGAAAGATCATCGGTCATATGAAGATCCAAATAATCCTCCAAGTGCACCAAATTTGATACTCGTAAACAAAGAATAAATGGCAACGGAATGGCCAACTCGTAATCGAAAGCATCACACGGCCTTGGACACAAAGATCTTATGTCAATATCAGTGAAAATTATCCATTTTTGGCAGGGCGATCAATTGACTAGTCGATCCATAGTATTGTGTTTTCCAAAGCATTACAATAACTCCATCCAAAACAATGTTTCCTTCTTCGCTTCTTGAACACGAATTTCTTAGGTGCTTTTTGTGATCTCTTTTGCCATCTCCACTGTTCAAATAATAATAGGACATCGGAAGATTGTTACAAAATCTTCTATTGAGAAATGCATCTCCTCTAGTGGGCTACATTGTTATAATACTAAGAAATTTTTCGAGATCACAACATGTCTGTCCTTTTCCAGTCAGCTGCTTTATCATCCCACTTCTTCATTCAACGAGACTGTCACCATATTCCGGAATTTCACAACTTACTGTCAAAAGTCCTTTCTTTGAGTTATCAATTAGGAATATATTTTATTGAAAATTTCTTGAAACCATTTTCAAATAAGCTTCCGCATTTCCATTTCAAATGTGAGTGAGTTGAATGAATAGCAACCACACTACACATCTTCTCAATAACATTTTTGATTTTTTCACCTTTATTTAAATAACAGTACAGAGCTTATCAATTGATTACAATTTTTCCAACACAATTTCAATTTAATTTCTTTTAGTTTTCATTTTCTTTGCTGCACTTTATGCAGCTTTTTCGTCAGTTAAATCTGTAGTAAGAGAGCGCTGACTGCAGTCAATCACAGCCAAGTTCATGCGTCTCACAATTTAATTGGATTGATTTAAATTGATGTCGAATTTCGTGGAAATGCTAAGATTGAGATAAAATTGATGCGCCAATTGTTTGTGAAGTTTCACTTTTGAACTTTTACTTTCTGCGAATGCGAGTAGTTGTGAAAGGTAATTACGGTCGTCAATTCAAATACATATAAAGGTAAACGAAAATCGATTTATTTATGGAGTGAAATGAAAGCTTTCTATAAGTGGATAGCATATCAAATTGAGAGGTTATCGAATATTAGCAATTTTGAGTTACTGAGCATTAGAGGTGATGCTTGGTCGCAAGGACATTAAAAGTTTGAATAATTTTATTTCGTTTATTTTGGTGTGTTTTATATGAAAATATTTGTTATAAATTTTATTAAAATAATTATATATATAACTAGCAGACCCGGCCACACGTTTTGTGGCTAAAATATACAATCTTGGCTTCGATGACGATACAAAGTTCATTACAAGTCAATGTTGATTTATGTTACATTTACTGATGCTACTTTTAAATGTTAAATTAAGTGGTGATAATCCAGGCAATTCCAATAATTATAAAAATCCTTTGGGATAGTTGGCTACGTCATCCTAATTTGTATCTATGTCAGCTCTCCTCTAACGAAATTCCAAATTGTCGCAATGACATCGACGACATCTTTATTTTTTGCGTTTGTTGATTTCAATATTGGTCGTTCACTCAGCCAATTATGGGTATTATATTGTTGTTTTATGTCCGAAAAGAAACAGAAATCTGTTTGAAATGTTATTAATACATCGAGGTGACAACTGTGACCATGCCAATTCCAATATCTAGCAACAGCTTCTAAAATCGCAGTTTGATATTGTTACAAAAACACTTGTATGTATAAATAAGCGATTTTTTATGCGCCGTACTTCCCAAATTATCAACTTGCAAACTGGTGTTTCGTTGATTTGCAATTTAGGAGTAATTTCAATGCCGAATGTACAGTTTGTGTGCCTACTAACAGGTTGCCAAGTTGCCCCTATTCCCGTTATGCTTTGATGGTGAAAATTAGTGAATTCGGTTCAGGAATTACCACGGTCCTCATATACAATATCTGATGATTTTCGTTATTCTATTCTTCTTTATGAATATATAGGTCAAATTGTGTGTTATCTTAATAAAATTACATCAATAAATTCCGAGAGTATAAAATGTTCGGTTGCACCCAAACTTAGCCTTTCCTTACTTTCTTAATATTTTTTTCCGTAAGAACCTTGAACAGAGTATTAGAAAACTACAAAAAAATCAGCCAAATCGGTCAAGCCGTTTTCATGCTATGTCGTGACAACGGAAAACGGGTTTCATTTTATATATATGTATAGATTTATATATTTCCAATAAACTCAGTTTACTCCAACTCAATTTAAAGTGATTATCTACGGTAATTTTGATATGTTCATTTATCAACAACAATAAAAAAGCAATAATAAAAAGCGGAAAGCAGAGAAATCCTCATATTAAATGACAGCACCGTCAGCGGGTTTAACAACTTTGCTTTCGTTGTTACTCATACGCCATGGCGTGCTCTTGTAAAAAACAACATGTGAATTGCGCTTAATAAAGGGCGGACCGGACTTAATAAGCGGACCGTTAGCCAGTTGGCGCGACAGTTGTTTGTAAGTTTTTATGTCGTGCTCATGAGTAGACTAGATTTTTGCTGCCCCTATGATCGCTTACCAACTAAAATTGTTGCTCTAATATAGTATTGTTGTTACAAAGTTTTTCTATAAAAGAATTGAAATGTTTATGCCTATCATGCGACGTTTGTTTGCCTCGTCAACTGTCATTTTATTAATTTTAGTTTTCTTCTGCTGTGCATTTTCTCCTCACATACACACCAAAAAAAATTGTTATACGAAACATTATCATGGCGTTTAGCAGCGAAATTTGCATTCATAAATATTTGATGTGTGCTTTTTTGGCTTAACTGCTTTCCATGGCATTTCTCTACTATTTTTTCAATGTTTTCTATTTATATTTTTCTATTTTTCGTTCGTGTTAGACTTTAGTTAGTCGAGTTATATATGCCACTGAACTCTTCAGTTCAAATTAGTGAGTGCGGTTTATTATACACATTTAATACATTTGTTTGCTGTTTGTAATAATTAATTGCTGTCTGTGAATTTTAATGTAGTAGTTTTTTCTACCGGATAGCAGAAATTCTTGAAGTGGTATATTAACTATTTGAGCACTTTTTTCAAATATGTAGAAAGTGGTCATAATACTGACGTAATTTTGTTTAAATAAAAATATGTACAGTTTTGTATATATTTTTCAGAATATACATACAGCTTAATAGAAATAAAAAGACTTCAGCTAATTGTTGGAATTCTCTTTTGAGTAAAGTCCTCTCTCGACGAACCAATATCAAACTCTATAAGTCGCTCATTATTCCCGTCCTGATGTATGGCGCTGAAGCGTGGACGATGACAACATCCGATGAGACGACTCTTGGGGTTTTCGAGAGAAAGGTTTTGCGCAAGATTTATGGTCCTCTAAACATTGGCAACGGCGAATACCACAGACGATGGAACGATGAGCTGTACGATTTATACGACGACATTGACATAGTTCAGCGAATAAAAAGACAGCGGCTACGCTGGCTAGGTCATGTTGTACGGATGGAAGAAAACACTCCAGCTCTGAAAGTATTCGATGCAGTACCCGCTGGAAGAAGCCGCGGAAGAGGACGACCTCCACTCCGGTGGAAAGACCAAGTGCAAAGTGACCTGGCTTCACTTGGTGTTTCAAGTTGGCGCCAAGGAGGAGGAATGAGTGGCGCGCTCTGGGGGATTCGGCTATAATCGCTTAAAGCGGTTCCTACGCCAAATATATATATATATATATATATACATGTGTATGCTTTGCTCTGTTTTGTATATGACATAAATTTATGTCTTGGCAATTTAACATTGAAAATGGCCACATCAGCAGACAAGGTCTTAACACACGCGCTTAAACTCTTAGCGCGTACATACAAAGAAACAAAAATCGTAATGGCAGGAAGTCTACTGCTGGCAAAAGCAGATTATACAAAAATAATAATAAAAGTGTAGCATACATTTAGGCTGCCCGCAAATTGAGTTGCGCATAAAGTGCTTTTTTAACAATTTTTTGTGTGTTGAAGCTGGTAGATACTACGAAAATATTTATTATCAATTTCGTTATGCGGAAAGAATTTCGTGTTTGAGTATTGTACGAGCACTTGCATTTGTATGTACAGGTGCTACTTGGTAATGTAAATATACGGAAATTTCAGAATATACATACAGCTTAATAGAAATAAAAAGACTTCAGCTAATTGTTGGAATTCTCTTTTGAGTTTTGACTCAGTTATTTTTTTGTTTTTCATTGAAGTGGTATCATTACTACGTTTGGTTTTCATTACGTCAAATTCAACGAAATTTATTATCAAATTACTTGATCATTTATAAGGTTTAGAACAGAAAAAAATTAAAATTTTGTCTGTCAATCAAATCATTACAAAAAAGGTTATTTTCGTGATGTTGTAGAAACGCAAGTATTGGAATTGTATAATTGTCAGCTTAACGTCATTAATTTTGACATAATCGGTAAATAGGTAAGTTAAGCGTTTTAACCAATTCCGCAGATCGATTATGAAGTTTAATTTTCATTACGTCAAATTCACTGACGTTCATAGTCAAATGCCTGAATTTTCGTATATATTTAAATTAATATATGACAGAAAACATGAAAATTCAACATATCAATCCCAGCGCATTACAAACAAAATTGTGGACATTTTCTTGATTCTGTAGAAACACAAGTCATCGAAGCTGTCAGATTGTCAGTTTTGCATCATTAAATTTGAAAATATGTACGACCTTAAGTTAAATGTTAATTCAGGGCTATTTCGATTGTAGCATATATTTATTTGGAATATAATTTATATATAATTTATATTCGACTTAACAAGTCTCGAACTGTTGATCAGTAGAATCTCGGTTCAGTTCTAAACTAACTTAAGATCTTTGGTTGAGCTGATTGCTGATTATACATTTTGCTGATGTTCAACGTGAACTCTTTAGAAATAATCGATCGATCAGAGTGCATCTCTTGCCTCGTTTCCGTTTAGAAAACAGACAAAGAATACACTGTATTTATGGACAAAGTGCTTAGGATTATGAAGGAAGTTTGGAACAGAGTTAAACTTGGATTTTATTTTATTTTCACAACTAATGGTAGCCATCTTTCTGGTTTAATTTACTACAAATGAGCAGTTCCCTTAAACTCTTTGAGTATTGGACAAAGCCTGCTAAAAGTCTTCTGTAAATGAAAACAACTTCTAGATAATTATAAATAATTTAATAATTTGTTGTAATAATCATAAACCTAACAGATTTAAAACCCAAAAACACCTCCGCTTGCTACACAAACAATATTTATCTAAACAAATGTGGTCTCAACTACTCACCACTCGAAGCTGCCACACGCCACCAACTTTTTTTCTGTGCACAAAACTAAATAAATTGCCAACGCTGCCAACGTCAATTGATCGCCTGCGCTTAGCAGCAAAAAGAAATATTTTCATATACTTGTATATAGTAAATTCAAGCGCATTAATATCCATTAGGGTTGCTGTAAGTCAGCAATACCTTCTGCGCGTTACCGTTGAGCGAAGACACGCAAAGTGATTGTCGACAAAAGAAGAGGAAGGGAAGGAATTGTGACTTCTATGCATATTTTTGTGAGTTCACACACGCTTTACATGTCAAGCAACAGCGCGAATCAGCAAGCAAGAGATGCATATCTCGTCAATCATAAAATTCGCAAGTGACACACGGGGCAACAACAATAACAATATGGCGGAATTTGCTGTAAATGTGGTGAGGCGGGAACACAAAAGGAATTTATAACTTCACATTTGTGAAAGCCTTGCGCACTTCAATCTTTTCAAGTGCATTGCCGGCTGCCTAAGTACTACTCTCATGCATAGCCCAAATTTCCAACAAAGCTCCACAAATTTATGGCTTGGCAATTTAACATTGAAAATGGCCACATCAGCAGACAAGGTCTTAACACACGCGCTTAAACTCTTAGCTCGTACATACAAACAAACAAATAATCGAAATGGCAGGAAGTCTACTGCTGGCAAAAGCAGATTATGCAAAAATAATAATAAAAGTGTAGCATACATTTAGGCTGCCCGCAATTGAGTTGCGCATAAAATGCTTTTTTAAAAAATTTTTGTGTGTTGAAGCTGGTAGCTACTACGAAAATATTTATTATCAATTTCGTTATGCGGAGAATTTCGTGTTTGAGTATTGTACGAGCACTTGTACTTGTATGTACAGGTGCTACTTGGTAGTGTAAATATACGGAAATTAGATTTTAACGATGGCACACATGATGTACTGTGGAAGGAGTTTTTATGCGGCTCTTAAATATGTGGTGCGCTTCATTTTGATTTAGCGACAGAGTACAATTACTAAGCTTCAGTATAATTGGAATTATAAACTGAAAATGAATCCAATTTGAACAGGAAAAATGTAAAAGTCGTATAGAAAGGATTTTGAAGCATATTTTTTTATATATATTTCTGAAGTAATTTAAATTCTTAAGGAAAAAAAAATAATAAGATAAGATATAATATTTTTTGGTCAATTATCAACAAATTTCATATTTGAAATGATCACTTATTTCTTTCTATACCTCGTCCATATGGTTTACCGTACTATATGAGCTTCAACGATAGGTGGCACTGTGGAAAATGCATTTGAACTTTTGATTGAAAAATTACCTTTTCGATTGTTGTCAATATAGTAAAAGAATTTTATACATTCTTCTTTTTTTTACTAAAAATTGCATACACAAAATAATAACTAATTCTCGCTTAAGCCTACTTCAGAAGCTTAATCAAGCTTCCAGAGCTTAACCTCTTTATGGAGCTGTTGTTAAATTTATATTATATGATATTTAGATAAAAAGGCAAGTTTTAGCAAAATTTGAGCTAGTATATTTCTATATAACTGAATAAATATTTTAAAGAGTTGTTTGGTATGATCTTTTAATATCTTTAATTGTCAACACCATCTAGCGGGATTTTAAAACTTACTCAAAATTTACGTGTTCATTTTTGATGTGTGAAGAGCTTTCAACCTATACGGACGTGTTTTTGATGCGCTCCGTGATAATTATCTAAAGCAAAAAGAAAATACACAATATACAAAACAATTTATAAAGTGCTTTAAGCTAAGCTTTAGCCAATAACGCTGAAAGTGTCAAGCAAAACAAAAAAAAAAAAAAAACACAAAAATAAAAGTGTGCAAACAATAAACAAATAATAAATAACAAACTATAAGTGAGCAATATAAACAATAACATGAGCGCTGCGCAGCCTCACCAACAAGGCCGTAGGCATTCTCTAAATGCCTACTTTAGCTTTGTCGAGCCTGCTAAACCAGCTCCTACCAACAAACAAGGCAAAGGCGAAAAGGATGAGTCATCACAGCGATCAACTGAGCAGCACCCGAAGCATAGCTTAGAAACAACAAAAGCAGCAGAGAATGACGAATGACAGTCAACAACGGCCAGCAACAAACATGAACGCACCGAAGCAGGTACCTGCAAGCGAGCAAACAGCGAAGAAAAGCATAACGCAAGGTGAGAATGTACAAATCAAAAAGAGTCCATCTGTACAGATTGGCATTGACCGCTACGTCAATATTAAAAGGAAATTAAGTCCTGTGAGGTCAGCGGTCAATCCTAAAAAGTTTCAAGGCGGCACGCTAATCAAGAATAAGCCTGAAATTTTAAATGGCAACAGATTTGCCTTACTAAGCAATGATTCTGATGATAATGCGAAGGGTACCACCACAGTCGCTTATGCCAAACCGCCCCCAATATATTTGCGCGAGCGTAGCTCAAATACTCTTGTTGCTAAATTAAGCGAAATTGTAGGTACAAAAAACTTTCACATAGTGCCTTTAAAAAAAAGGCAACATAGATGAAACGAAAATACAGACTTACACTCAGAAAAGTTTTATGGATGTTGTAAAGTTTTTGTCAGATAAAAACAAAAATTATTATTCCTATCAGCTGAAGAGCTCAAAGGGCCTAGCTGTAGTAATTAAAGGTATAGAGTCTTCAGTAGACTCTAGTGAAATCAAAGAAGCTTTTGAAGAATGTGGCTTTGAAGTTAAAACTGTCGTAAACATCTTTAATAGAAATAAAGTACCGCAACCCATGTTTAGAATTGAATTGATGCCGAATTCTAACCAGCTTAAAAAGAACGAAGTGCATCCAATATATAATTTAAAATATTTGCTGCACCGTAGAGTAACCGTAGAAGAACCACATAAAAGAAACGGTCCGGTACAATGCACCAACTGCCAAGAGTATGGGCATACCAAATCATATTGCACTCTACGCAGTGTTTGTGTGGTATGTGGTGATTTACATCCCACTTCAAAATGTATCCTTAAGAAAGAGGATTTAAACAAAAAATGCAGCAATTGTGGAGGAAGTCACACTGCCAATTACAGGGGTTGTCCTGTTTATAAAGATTTGAAATCGAAGTTATCACAGGGAATTCAAGCACGACGTAACCAAATGCTACATACTCCCCATAATGAAATCATAGATATCACAGACCATATTCCTAAACCCGGTATACTTAAAAAAATTGATGTACAAGGGAGCTATGCCAATGTTGTAAAAGGCAACACTGTACAAATGCAACTACCACAAAATCCACCAAATGGTGGTATTGAAACCATGATTATAAATCTAACGCAATGTATGACACAATTTATGTCTACTATGCAAAATATGATACAAGATTTAATAAAATCACAAAACCAAATGCTGCAAACTTTATTAAGTAAAAAATGAGCGTACTAAATATCTGTATATGGAATGCTAACGGTGTTAACCAACATAAATTAGAGATTATTAAATTTCTGTCTGAAAAAAATATAGATGTAATGCTAATATCAGAGACTCATCTGACAAACAAAAACAATTTTAAAATACCGGGATTTAGACTGTATGTTACAATTCACCCGGATGGAAAAGCACACGGTGGAACGGCAGTGTTGGTTAGAAAGAGGTTAAACCACTATGCTCGGGAATCTCATACTACAGTCCAGTTACAAGCTACAACAATATCCTTAAAAAATCGGAATTCTGATTTAAATCTAACGGCTATATACTGCCCACCTCGTTTTAAAATTACAGATAGCGAATTTAAAGACTTTTTTGGAACGCTAGGTCATAGATTTCTAGCAGGTGGAGATTATAATGCAAAACACATGTACTGGGGTTCACGTCTTATTAATCCGAAAGGACGCCAGCTGTACCAAACCATTATGAACCACAATAACATTGATATAATATCTCCTGGCTTGTGGGCCCAGTGATCTCAACAAACTACCAGATTTAATTGATTTCGCTGTAACCAAAAATATAGATAGATCGCTTGTGACAGTTGATACATGTACAGACTTATCTTCTGACCATTCACCTGTACTAATAAAGTTGTGTGAACAACCCATATTCGTTGAGCCAAAAGTAGGTCTGACATCTCACAAAACGAACTGGTTAAAATATAAAAAATATGTGAGTAGCCACATTAATATTGATTTAAAAATAGATACAGGAAGAGATATTGATGAAAGCATACGAGAATTTAATGATGTAATAGCAAATGCAGCTGTCATAGCAACACCAAATAGAAATAATAAACCAATTAGCCGAAGAAAAATCACTAATAATGAAATAGAAAAGCTTGTAAATGAAAAAAGGCGAGCTAGACGTGAATGGCAGTTAAATCGCTCCCCTTCTACTCAGCTTCAACTAAAATATGCTGTACGAAAATTAAAAACAGCGCTTAAACGTGAGGAAGAATACCACACTCACAATTATATAAAGAAATTCTCTTTGGAAAGCCCAAAAGTCAATGAAGCCTCCAGTCGACTCCAATTTGCCTATAAGAGGCTTGGGTGGAAACTGGGCACGAAGCGACAAGGATAAGGCAAATTGTTTTGCAAATCACCTAGAAAAGGTATTTCAACCAAATTGCCCAAAGAACAGCTTTAATTACTCCAAATTACTCCAAAACTACTCCAAAAATGCTAATTGAGTTACCAAATATTGCTTTAACAGTGCTCTCCTTGCTCTTTAACGCTATTTTCAGTTTCGGGTACTACCCAATTTCACGGAAAAAGTCGCAGATAATCATGATAGAGAAACCAGGTAAAAGCTTGACACAGCCGTCTTCTTACAGACCAATCAGTCTTCTACCCTGTCTTTCTAAAATATTTGAAAAAGTGTTACTATCAAAGATGTCTCCTTTCCTCCATGAAAATAATGTAATACCAACGCACCAATTCGGTTTTCGTGCAAAACATGGCACTGTAGAACAAGTACATAGAATTACTAACGAAATCAGAAGGGCGTTCGAGTATAGAGAGTACTGTTCTGCTATATTTCTAGATGTGGCTCAGGCGTTCGATAAAGTGTGGCATGACGGGCTTTTATATAAGATTAAAAAAAGCTTACCTCTCGAAATGCATAAAACCTTGGAGTCTTATTTAAAAAATAGAAAGTTTACTGTCAAAGTAGGAGACTTCATATCTGAAGAACGACCAATAAGAGCTGGTGTACCTCAAGGCAGTGTTTTAGGGCCAACTCTATACATAATATATACAGCTGACCTTCCAACAGTTAGTAATGTTTTGACATCAACTTTTGCGGAAACAAATGCCCAATTATAGCATCAAAAGTATTAGGAGGGCATTTGATTTTTGTCGAAGAATGGCTAGCAAACTGGCGTATAAATGTAAATGAACAGAAGTCCAAGCATGTTACATTTTCCCTAAGACCAAAAACGTGCCCGGCAGTTAAAATGAACAATATTTTAGTGCCCCAAGCGACTGAAGTAACATATCTTGGGATTCACTTAGATAGAAGGCTCACGTGGAGAAAACACATATCGAGCAAAATAACCTGCATGAAGATAAGAGCTGCAAATTTAAATTGGCTTCTAAACAAAAAATCAAAACTTAGCCTAGACAACAAAGTTCTGTTATATAACGCGATAATGAAACCGATTTGGATGTACGGCATTCAACTGTGGGGTACGACCTGTGCAACCAATATCGATATAATTCAGAGATTTCAATCAAAAATGCTTAGAACAATCGCGTGCTCACCATGGTACATGCGTAATGAAAATATCCATAAAGATCTTGGTATTCTCATGGTAAAGAAAGAAGTAGAGAACAGCAGAAATAAATATTTATCCAAACTCCGGGATCACCCAAACCCATTGGCTAATGCTTTATTACATTCTTGTAATCAATCACGTCTAAAAAGAAGAGATATGCCAGCACACTGATGAGCAACGTTTCACCAAAACAACTCAATCACTTGGT
The DNA here is from genome assembly GCF_028554725.1 of Zeugodacus cucurbitae. Taxonomy (NCBI): domain Eukaryota; kingdom Metazoa; phylum Arthropoda; class Insecta; order Diptera; family Tephritidae; genus Zeugodacus; species Zeugodacus cucurbitae. The sequence continues at coordinate 20,688,641 of NC_071671.1, forward strand.
TGAGCTTGTCTAGTTTTAATTAGAATTAAGATTTAATAACTTATTGTTAGGCTCCAAAGAGCAGATTCAATAAATAAACAAATATTGAAAAAAAAAATTTTTTTTAAAGCTCTTTGGCCGTGCAAGTGGTGAAACTGTTTAAAGAAATAAGATTGGCAGGTTATATTATAAATAAAAATAATAATTTTCAGAAAGCACTTTGGTCGAGTAGTTGGAAAAAAGGTTCAAAGGTGAATAAGTTCTATTGTCAATAAATAATTTTGTAATAATTCTGTGTAAATTATTATTCACCCACACAGACAGAAGAGCTTTAATTCAACGTGGCTTCAATGTCACTGATGTAGGACCGTGGTGGCTCATATTTAGAATCGATTGATTGGACAAAGATGCCACTTACATAAAAAATACAGCCAATTTTGTTTGAAAACTGCGACTATTATTCGTGGTCTAAAGAAAATGAAATAATATAAGACATATGATTAAATTGATTCTATTTTAAGTGAGCTAAATTTACAACATTATGAACTCATTGAGTGTAGAAACAATATAAATTAGCATATTGAAGTATTCCTTACTTTCCATTTAATGCAATTAATTAACCATATATAAACCATATAATGCATATTTGCTTAAAAAAGGTTCCAGCGCCTAAAAGCTTACAAACAATTTAATTTCAACTTATACTCACATGCAATTTTTTTGTATGTTTATTTGCATAACTTAACTCTTTCTCGAAACAAATATTAAATATGCAAAATTTTGCTTAACCTTTTCCACAATAAAACCACACATACACACGCTCATATGTACATATATAATATGTGTATATTCGAGAGTATAGGCGCAGGCAACACTTGAACGTTGTGAATTTTCCGCAAACATTAAATATGCAAGCCCAATATGAAGTACAAAAAAAAATTGCAAAAACAACAAAACCCAAATAACCGCAAAATGTAAGCGCGAGTGGGTGAGTAAGTAAAGCACCGCAACGCTTTGTAACCACTAATATCTAAATGCATCTGAATACATACATATGCGGTTTATTCTATTGTTGTTGTTGCTTTTGTAACTTTTGTATACGCATACATTTGCCTTTGATTAACTGTGGACGCACTGTATCTGCATATTTATGTCTTGTTATTCATTGACTTCAACCGCGACTGTTGTTATTTAAATGAGTGATGTACATGCTTGTATACTTAACTACATTTACCTTTATCTATTTACTAGACCACCGCCTGTGCAACTCGTTGGAGCTAAAAATATTAAATTTTCATACATATGTATGTGTGTTTGATTGAATTTTGTAATTGCTAATATGTATTTTGATGGAACGATAGCTTAAAAAACTCTGATTTAACTAGTGACCGGCTTTTTTGACTGTTTCATAAGGTTCCACTTTGTGGTAAAAAAACTGTAATTCCATGATATATCCTTCATTACAAAATAAATATATATTATAGAAAATTACCTCTAGTATTCCTTCCCATAGACACATTGGTCTATAAAAGGTTGAAGGCGACTAAATTTGTCTACACTTCTGTGTACTAAATAAGTAATTTATGTTTTATTAATTAATTTCCTTTCAAGAAGTAAGACGTTGATTCTAAAAAATTTTGATTTAGCGATTTCTTGAGGACGAATAAGATTCTTCAATGCATAAATTTATAACAAATCGCTTGAATTTCTAGAAGTAGGCTTTCTATACTATTACTTTTGGCATTAAAACCACAATCCATCAAAAGAAAATATAATAAAATAAGTTTGTTAAATCTACAGTTTTTATGTATTAAGAATCAATTATTTGGTTTATAAAAGCTTAAAATTCCTTAATCATTTCAAGAAATATTATATAAAATTCGAAATATTATTTAAATTTATTATCTTTGAACATATGTAGGGAGTATACCTTTGGAAATTTCAATCGCTGATGAACCATCGACTATCTTTTTTATTTCAATCTCTACATTAATACAATTATTTTATTCCAATTTATGATTTTGAGGCACTTGCCTTTCAATTAATTCGATCTCTTCCTTGTATAAAAACTTTGATATAGCGACTTTACTATGCATCTCTTGAGAAGAGGTCAACAAATATAGCGATAACAATCCAGAATCGATAATCCGAGCTGTTCTTTTAGGTATTGTGTATGACTTAGCCTGGTTAAATCTTTTTTACAGAGCTTCATATTAAGCAATGAAATAAGCTTGACCTAAAAAGTTGAAGGGATTCTTGTTGTGATTAATCTATACTATTTTTTCTTATTCTATTATAATCCACTCTTTCAATTCCATTATTAATCCGTTTCTCATCAAATACTATAATTGTTTAATAACTCTTAATTCTCCAGATACAATAAGCAAAAATACGACATGACGTCCTTACGAAAATTTTAAAATATAATTTTCTGCATTAATAATATTTAATTATAATAAACAAAGTTAATTACTCTCCCAAACGGTATTTTATACACATATGCAAGCAAGCGAGGATAAAAACTTAATCCCACACACACTTCAGAATCAAAATTCCTCCAACAATATTCATTAAAAACGGTCAACTCAAGGTGTTGATTTTTCATATTGCGTATTAAGGAAAAGCCATACGGAGGCAACAACGTGCAAATCGAATCAGTAAAAATTGCAAAAGTTGCTTAATTCCGCTTAAGCGCACATTCGCATACACGAGAGGATAAGTAAGGATATATAAGGTAGTTTGCAACAATGTATATGCGCGCTGTGACAGTATTTTATGCACAATCTCAGCTTTATACGCAACAAAAACGAGAATATTTAAATTAAATTGCATACAGAGGTCTACGTGTCTACCGACTTCCGTGTGTGCAGGCAGCTTCTACGGTTGTCAGGTGAGCGGAAAATTTAATTTAAAGTGGATGTGGGCCAATGAAAAGAAATTTTTGATGGCTTTTAACAAAGAAAGAAGGTTGAATAAGTTAAGATTCGTTGATGGTTGGACAGATTATTTTAAATATTCAAAAAAGAACAGATTATTTGTTGATTAAGGAAGCAGTCTGTACATTTTTGAAGTGATGAGTAGACAATTAGTAGGTTAAAATAATATTTTAATAATATATTTCCAGAGGTTTTGTGAGATTTTTCGGAAAAGTTTACATAAATTATTTAAAATTATTAAAAATTTACTAACAAGATTTGAGCTTTCATGCTTATTTTCATTTTATACTTAAATTGTCTTTCCCATCAGCAAATCCTTTATATGAATCTTAATGAGCAAATTGAAAAAAAAAAAGTTACTTATACGTTATGACATACCGCTAGCAAAATTGTTCCAACTTTATTAAACCATATATAATTACTTTTAAGCAAATGAGATGTTAGTAAAAAAATGTCTAAATTTATAGAAATTTTTTTTATCATATTTAAAATATTATATTTATTTTTTAAATAAATTAATAAAAAAGTTCTGTATCAAACTCTCATATATTTTCAATAGTTTGTTGTGTGTGTAATTTGCTCACTTTCACTTGGCGCTGTCTCAAAACTCATAAATTATACTGCTCTCCTACATACAGTTTCAATGTCCTCTTACCTGAGCATTTGAGACCTTGATGATAGATGATGATGGTGAATCCGGTGACAAACCAATGAGATGAATTTAACAGTAATTTTTTCTCGAACGAAGATTATTTAATTCAGATGTGAAAACAATAATTTTTTGGACACTTTTTGTTGTAATGATTTGTTATAATTTATAAAAAATATTTCAAAAATTTAATTTAAATGTTTTTTTTTCATATTTTTGTAATTAAAAAAAATTATATTTTTTCATATGGTTTTTGAATGTAATTTTTAATTGCGAATTAATTAAATTTATATAAAAAATAAATAATATTTTTTAATGTTTTGTTTTTTAATTTATATTGTATTTTTTCCCCAATTAATAATTTATTTATTATTTAATATTTTTATTTGGAGGGTTGAGAAACGCGTTTATGATAGTCTTGCGTCATTTTTTATTCTTTATCAAGTGTTCTATAAACTTGGAAAATCTCTAATTTGAGTTTGGAGTATTTCCGATTTCCGATGGCACTAATGTTGCGCTACTGAAAATAATGTCGAAAAGTATTATTTTCTGGATTCATGTGAAATTTAAATGCCAGAGATTTCACGAATTTCACGCGAAACAACAAATGTGCGCACTTCACACAAGTGTGTATGTACGCCGCGCTGCATGAAATCTCATACACGCATACACACACATTAATGCAAATATTTGCTGCAAACCACTCAAATTTACTTTGTTGGAGAAATATTAGTTTTTCACTTTTAAATATGTGCTCTAAAATTAAGCGAAAGTGTAGAAAATGTGGAACAAAATATGTTGCCGGCAATACAATACTCTGCCACGCAGCACTTCATGTGGAATAAAACGTATTTAAAATAAAATTTCTAATAATTTTCGCAGAAAGCTGTAATAGACTGCCGCTTGTCTAAAGTTACGACTGCTTGCCGTACTTAATATTCGTCTTTCTATGGCCGGCAGCTTGTTGCATGAAATAGAAAATTGCGCGAGTGTGTGTATGTGCATGACTGCGTTCACCGTAACATTTGGCCAACAAAAGTCGTAAAATACAAGAAGATATGTTTCATATATGTATATAATACATGTGCAATCCTTGTGTTGCATGCAAGATGTCTCACATGTTATTATGCGATTTTGATACATTTCACTGCTGTTCCCGTGAAATTTCCAAGCGACTGCTCTACTAAAATGAGTTATATCATAATTTTTTTAAGTGGAACAAAATTATGTAAAGTAAGGCAGCAATGCTGTGCACTGTAAGTTTTTAGTATGTAGCTAAAATATTGTGTGTTACATATTTTTCGTGCCAACAGCTTCGAGCGTTCGTTACTCGAATTTTTGGCACGCGATTGCGATACGAAGAGCTTGACTTGCAAATCGGTTTTCAGTTTCAGATTCTCCATCACGAAGTCTTTTTGATACCCTCGCCTGGAAACCATATCCAGGCAATAAATATAGCCTATGTACCTCGGGGTGAATGTAGCTTTCCAATGGTGAAAGAATTTTTGAAATCGGCAGAGTAGCTTTCGAGTTTATTCAATACAAACATATATACAAATCTTTCCTCTTTATAATAGTAGTATAGACTAGTCAGAGAACCCTCAAAGCAGTAGATAATTTTTCGTATCTGTAAAGTGCAGACCTTATTTTTGAGAAGTACATATATCAATAAAATAAATAATTTTCATAATACAAATCACCCTGTATACGAAATAAATTTTAAAACTTCTTTACACACCTACAAATACATATACAGCTGGAATGCAGACAATTGTAGTTTTATTGCAAAAATAAATATAAATAAAATTGCGCTGTTGAAGGTTGTTGTTGCGCTGCGCTTATCTCTCTGGTTTTGTTTGCGTGCAGCTGACGCTTTCACATGCGCTGCATCTGATGTTTGGGTATAAAAGCATTTTGGTGTGTGTTGACAGTTTGACAATTGTATATAAATGCTTTCTGGCTTGCGGTTTTATCTTTTTTTGTCTTGCAATTGTGGGAAAATGTGAGCATTAACAGGTTATTTATGCCTTAAAACTTGCATTGTAGGTGTGAATTTTTAGATTTACGCATATAGTACTGAATTGAAAAATATGTTTCGGAATAAGAAAGAATCTAAAAATAGAGGGCGACCTATTTTAAGATTTTGCCAGAAAAGTGGACGTTTCAGATCTTTTTCGAAATATGTGTTATCTCAATTCAGTGGCATAAGATTGAATAAACCAAAAACACTTAGTAAGTGAGAAAAATAATAAATTGAAGCTTTTGAAAGCGTGTAGTATTCGTAAAAAATTGTATATGTATCTTCAATCATATACTTTTTCGGACTAGTTAGGGAGCAGTTATATGAAAAATATGAAGCTTTCGTTCTCTAATCGGACAATAAGACAAGCTTAAGCATATATTTGTGGCAAACTACAGTCAACTAATAAGAAAGGTATGTATATACATATGTGAGCAGTTGCTTTCTTTAATTTCCAATTTATAGCTTTGAAACTGCCTTTAAATTTACTATATCGTCACGTAAAATGCAAAAGGCCGTAACTAACAAAAAATTCAAAATTGACTTTTTGATTGATTATGAAGTACTTAACCGAAACACGTGTACACAGCAAATTTTACATGCATACGTCCAAAAATAACGACTTTATAGGCGAGAATCAGAAGGCCGCAACTACAACTTCAACAATTTCATAAACCAAAAAGCCGTAACTACCTTTTTTTCATTCTCTTTGATTCAATTTCAATGTGACACATTGTGTTATCCGTAATTACAGTTGTTCTCATTATCTTTCATTCTTTATCAAATTGTGTTATTGTGTTTTGCCTTTCTTCAATACAGGCAAAAAATCCGGAGGGCCAACTGTTAATATGATCCGTGCCTTGGTATATGATCCATCTGGAATAATTTATTATAAAACAAATATCAACGACGATAATAACGTTTTGCCACAACGTACACAACAAAAATTTAGGGCCATCGAACCTTCACAGTTACATAACGAAAGAATATCAATATCCAAAAAGAAATGGAAACACCTGCAGGAACTTAAATTTTTACTTCCGGCTGACTGCCACAGCTTTTATGATAATATACCCTTTACATCTTAACCCTTCTGCTATGTTTGGGTCAATTTGACCCAATTTTCAGTAAAACTCGTCGAAATTCGCTTGTTAGTCTAGTCGTATTGTATTGATTCTTCTTCTATTTGTTAACTGCAGTAAATGGAATAGATAAATATGAAAATTAAAATAATATCTGTTTTTTATGTTGCTGGAGGATGCCAAATGTAATTTCATTACACTTATTACGTTGTTGGGTCAATTTGTATTTTGAAACATTTTGCCGTTTATTATTACATCACTCGAACAAAAACGCCGACAAAGAGAGCTAGTTATCGGAAATCGAGTATATTTTGCACAACTCTATGCTCTGCCAGAAATGAATCCACCAAAAAACGACAGCGATGTTTCTTCTGACATCATACAAAAAATTCGAACAAATATTCAGCTGTTTGTAGTACGTGCCAAAAATTTGTTTGCAAGGAACACAGCAGCTTAGTTTGTGAAAATTTCCGTTAAAACATACATATCTCAACTATTTTCTACAATTAACATACACTTAAGTTGATTCAAATAAAAAAAAAATATGAACTCTTTCAATAAAATAGTGTTATTAGTGGAGTTTTTATAAGTGGGCCAAATTGACCCAAAACACTATATGTGTAATTTTTTCCTAACATAGCAGAAGGGTTAAACCTATTCTAATTTACTATTTGTATTGGAGGTTTTGTTGTTTTCAAATGAATTATTTTGTTTTTCTTAACCAGTTTAATTTAATTTTATTTTCTCGAATTAAATGTATTAATTAAATAATTTCTTTTGTGTTAAAATACTTACAATAAATAGATACAAAAAGACATAACTTGTTAAAAACTTTTTTGGTTACAGCCTAAAAGCACATTTTCTTATTTTAACCATTGCTTTCATTTTATACACAATTTTTTTCAAGTAGTTACGGCTTTTTGGTTTCAGAAAAATAGAGTGCAAAAGGCCGTAACTAACATTTCTTAAAAACTGCTTTTTTCCCATTAATTTGGTTTTCAGAAACAAATCCGTCTTTGTTTTCTAAGCTTAAATCTACAATTTGGATATTTAGCTTTAAGTAGTCTTTAATCTATAATGTTTTTTGCTTCTCCTGTAAAATACTAAAAATGTTAGTTATGGCCTTTTGCATTTTAGGTGACGATATGCTATATCTATTGAAATGTGGTTATATATATATACTTTATTTTATATATATTCTGTACATGCAAGTGTAAGCTTATGTGTAGATAAATTATATGTGTTCTTAAACGCAGCGCTTGCTGTATGTTTTTATTACTTAATATTTATTTATTACTATCACGCCTATTATTATGGGAAGGACACCGGCCATATAAGGAACATTTATGTTTTAGTAAATAGTTTTCACTATTAGGTAATCATTATGGTGAAAAAGTGACTAATATAAGGTAATACTTATATGCTAGGGAAATAGTATATGCAATATATGTACATATTTTGATGAAATTAATTTTCGTTTCTTTCGTAGTGAAAAAATTGTATTTTCATATTAAAATTATTCAAAAAATCATTAATCTACATATATGAAAAGAAGATTAAGTTGTGAAAAGAAGATTAATATTTATGACACAAAACATAACAAAAAAATATTAATAATAAATTAATGTTGGAAGTAAATATTTATAATTTGTTAATTTAATATATAAAAATAATTGTTAAAAAATAATTAAACAAAATAGAACAACTAAAAAATAAAATACAATAAAATATAAGTTAAAAATTACCAAATTTATTTTTTTTTGGTTTAACAATGGGCACACTATAAAAGAGAGTAAATAAGAAGAACAAGAATGAAATAATAAGAAATATAGTGTGTGACATAAAATACTTGCACTAACTTCTTTACTTGTATATCTGTTAAAGAGTCTAACCAACAATGTATGTCAAAGAAAAGAACCGTGTTCGTCGTCCACCGCTTGTAAATCAACTGCGTTGTTTCTTTATTGTGCTAGTCCTTTAATACATATTTGTCTAACTGTATACAGCATCACGCCATACCAAACGTATGTACATGCATGCTAATAGGTACTTGCAAATGAGCTTAGATTAATATTACATGTGTTAGAGTGAAACTACTACGCTAGGAATGGTAATGCAAAAAGGAGATGAATAAAATCACAATTATGCGGATCATTCAGCATAGATTAATCAGCTGATTGATGTGATCGGTTTGTGTCCTTGCTAGTTATGCACAGGACTGCATTCCGACGTACTTAAATCTTGAACATCCTGCCCGGCTGAACCCTCGCGGTTCAGTAATTCCTCTGTAGGACCTGTTAGGCGGCATAATATCTGCACCGGTCGCTGACATCGTTGCTTAACAAATAGGCCGTTTGATGACCTCTGGTTTGTGTTGTACTCAACCGTTACAGTACGTACTAACCCATCACTGCCCGGATGGGTGTCGATTACCCGTCCCATGCGCCAGACAGACGGTGGTAGATTTTCACCTCGGATGAGAACTACGTCACCGCGTTGGACATTTGGTTCCGCTCTGGTCCATTTATTTCGAGCCTGAAGGGTATTCAGGTATTCCGTTTGCCAGCGTTGCCAAAAGTGTTCCAGCATTTTCTGAAGACGTTGCCAATAGCGAAGACGATTCAGCGGAACTTCCGGCAATGGGGGTTCCGGGCGACAATTAATTGGGCGTCCAATAAGGAAATCACCCGGCGTTAAAGTCAACCCTCCTTCAGGATCATCGAAAAGAGCAATCAGAGGTCTTGAGTTTAGACAAGCCTCAATACGAGTTAAGAGGGTGGAGAGCTCAGTGTAACGCAGCGTCTGTCTACCCATGACTCTCAGCAGATGCTTCTTAGCCGAACGGACTGCTGCCTCCCATAATCCACCATGATGAGGTGCGGAAGGGGTGATGAACTTCCAACGTGTACCTTCAGCCGCCAAGTGTTGTTGGGCATGTGTGGATACCCAAGCTTTCAAATCTTCTTGCATTTGTCGATTAGCGCCTACGAATTGTGTGCCATTATCACTGTATAAAGTGGCGCAAACACCTCGTCGGCTAATGAAACGATCGTAAACATCGATGAATGACTGGGTACTTAAGTCCTCTGCCAGCTCAATGTGTACTGCACGTGACGCCATACAAACAAATATTGCTGCGTATGTCTTCGTAGTCGGGGTGGAGCGATGTGTCCCTACCCGGACATGGAATGGCCCACAGTAATCCAAGCCACTACGGTAGAATGGTGGTGCCACCAGTACGCGTTCTCTAGGGAGCGAAGCCATTTGCTGGCGTTGTATAATTTGGAGATGTCTACGACATATTGTGCATCTCCAGATATAAGACTTTACTTGAGCACGTGCACTTATGAGCCAGAATCGTTGTCTAAGAAACTGGAGCATCTGTTGTATTCCACCGTGTAAGCAACGTGTATGTGCATCAGCTATTAGCAAGTAAGAGAGAGTTCCACGTGGAATTATAATTTGATGTCGTCGATCTTCATGCAAGTCGGTGTTGGTAAGTCGACCACCTACTCTCAATATACCGTCTGCATCCAGGAATGGATTAAGGGCTAATGTTTGACTACGACCCACTATTCTGGATTGAGATGCAAGTGCATTAATTTCATGCTTAAAAATATAGTTTTGTACCTGGCGAATATGTAAAAGTAACGCCCAATGCTGGTCAGCGACGGAAACCACATCGTGTCTGTGTTGTCGATATTTCGGTAGCCATCGTCTTAAACGAGCGGTTGTGTTTAGTAAACGTCCCAACTTACTAAATTTCTCTAGGAGAGGTATGCGATGTCCATTCATGGATGTCATAAGCCACTGAGAATCTGCTCTAGATACGAAGGAGAGAACTGGACGCGATTCTGCTTGAAAGAAGTGTTGCTCCTCTTCCGTTAGGATAGGTAGGCCTGTGTCACAGCCTATACTTTGGTTAATGCACGTCGGTCCAGTCCACCAGAGGCGATGATCTTCTAAGAAAGCAGGAGATAGTCCTCTGCTTGCACAATCGGCAGGATTCAATTCCGAGCGAATATGCTTCCAAGCGTTGATGTCTGAATTAGCTTGGATGTAAGCTACACGATTGGATACATACTGTTTGAATGTGGATGAAGGTTTTCGTAACCAGCATAAGACGATAGTGGAGTCGCACCAATATGTACACGGGGCATCTTGTAGGTTCAGGGCTTCACGTACGTTATACATGGTCCTTGTAAGTAGATGAGCACCGCAAAGCTCGAGCCTCGGTATGGTAACATCCTTGATCGGTGCTACCTTCGTCTTCGCTGAAACTAGGACAGTGCGTGAGGTACCACTGTCATCGATACTTTGTACGTATATAGCTGCTGCATATGCCTTACGACTAGCGTCACAAAAGCCGTGTAAGAGCACAGAAGAGCCTACTCGTATCCCCAACCAACGCGGAATACGAAGTCGTACAATATCTTGTAAACTGTTGCGGAATATCCGCCATGTGTTCAGTAGCCCTGGAGGGAGTTCGGCATCCCATGGTAGACCAGCCTTCCATAAGTCCTGTATGAAGAGTTTGGCTACCACCACTACAGGTGCTAAGACCCCAGTTGGGTCGTATAATTTCGCTACGTCACTCAGGACCGTTCGCTTGGTATGCATTGAGGTCTCTTCAAGCAAGCGTACTTTGAAGAAGAGTTCATCACACAATGGATCCCAATAGAGACCCAAAACCTTCGTTGCTGAGTCGTTCAGCTCCAGTTCCAAGGCAGAAACGGATGTACCAGTGATCGTCGACAATACATGTGGAGAATTGGAGTTCCATTTTCCCAATATAAACTGACCTTGCTTCAGAATAGTAGTCACATCTTCAGCACGGGCGATTGCGAGTTCGTCGGTCTCGACGCTATCCAAATAGTCATCAACGTAGAAATTACAAAGTATGCTATGACGCGCTGCGGCAGCCCGGCTCGGGTCACAGATGACTTTATAATTGTCGTTCGCACATTGACGCAGTGCGCGTATTGCGTTGAATGGGCTACAAGCCATTCCATAAGTTACCGTCTTCAATTCATATATTTGAAGAGGATCGTCTGGCGATTCACGCCAAAGTATTCGTTGCCATTTACGGTGTCGTGTGTCTACTAATACTTGCCGGAACATCTTCTTCACGTCTGCAGTAATTGCTGTCTTGAACTTACGGAAACGGTGAAGAATGTCGACAATATTAGCATGTAATTGAGGTCCTGAAAACTGTGTATCGTTTAGAGAGATTCCATTCGAGGTCTTTGCGGACGCGTTGAAGACCACACGAAATTTTGTGGTTACAGCATGATGAGGTATAAAATATCCAGACCCTGGAGTGATTGAATCCTGTCCGAGAGGCTCCATGTGGTCGAGGGCAATATATTCCTGCATGAAAGCGATGTACTGTTCGCGAAGATTTGAATCATTCACCAGCCTTCTCTCGAGTTGTAAGAATTGACGAACTGCAAACTGATGGGAGTCGCCAAGAGAAGGAGCATCTGGCCGAAATAGAATTTGCACCTGGTATCGACCGTCTGGCGTGCGACTGACCGTGTCGGTGAAGATATGTTCACAATCATTAACTGGAACTTCTGATGTGACTGCGGGTTCTTCAAGCTCCCAGAAGCTTCGAAGTAAGGTGTCCAACCGTTGTTCGTTGGTACATTTGGCACCCAGAGACGCGTGTGATATGGTTTGGGTAGATGTTGAGACAGGTCCAAATACGACCCAACCAAGACGTGTATTTAAAGCGCAAGGTTGCTCTGAGGAACCCTGTACCAAACCTTCCAGAATAAGACCTGTCAGTACGTCAGCACCAAGTAACAGATCTACCTGACCGGGAGTGCCAAACGTTGGGTCAGCTAGCGGTAAAGATGTCAAATGGCTCCAGGCACCTGTATCGATATGTGCATCTGGCGTTATTGAGGTTATCGTCGGTACGACATAAGCATCCAGTTTGAAGTCAGTGCCGTTGTCGCCGGCAGCCTGCATCTGAACCGTTACGTGCCCCTTACTGTAAATTCCGGTGCTAGAACCAATGCCTTCAATGCGTATTTCTCCAGGTCGCCTACGAAGACACATACGTTTTGTAGTAGATTCCGTAATGAGACTCACCTGGGAGCCTAAGTCGCAGAGAGCGCGACAAGCGAATTGTCTTCCATGGTGATCGATAAGGACGACCTTCGCTGTCGCTAGTAAAATGGTCCGGTCGCCATGAACGAAAAATGACCGGACCTTGGTCAATTGTCATTGTTGTCGTGGATATACATGTGGCACCTGTGTCGTAGGCGTGTCCACGTGTACATTTTGTGCGGGCAATTGATTGGTAATATCTCCTCCTGAAGTGGCCGACATGTCCGCAGCATTGTCCCTGCAGAGCATGGTGTGGTGGCGATGATGACACTTGAAACAATCACGTGATGTACAGTCTCGAAACCCATGATCATTTCCCAGGCAATTGAAACACAATGAAAGTCGCTTAACTGTATCCCAACGTTCAGTTATGGGCAGGTTGATGAACCGTTGACATCTGTATATGCGGTGTCCGTTAGAACAAAGTTGACAAACTACCGTTGTACCTTTCACTGAACGGGATATCTGCGATGAATTTACCGTTGCAACGTGTGTCTTAACGGAACGTATTGGTCTCTGGCGAAGTGTTGTTGTGCCATTTCCAATCCCTTGAACTAAATTGTTCGCACGCTTTTCGATGAAGGTTAGGAATTCATGCGCCATCGGTATGCTGTTCGTTTGGAGACTCATCCCCCACTCATACCTGGTAGTAGTCGGAAGTTTAGGCAGTAAAAGTGGCACCATTAGGGCATCCCATTGATTTACCGGAAGACCCATGACACTTAATGCTCGCAAAACATTTTGGACGGTATCAACCAGCTGTAGTAAGCACTTCTGGGTTTCAACCGGGTTGTAGGGCAGGTCCAAAATGCGCTGCACGTGCGATTCCACCAACAAACGTGGATTATCGAATCTCCGTTTCATCTCTTGCCACATGTCCTCATAGCCGCCTGTGTAAAGTCCGCCTACCAATGGCACGCTGTCTGCATTCACGTGTTGACGCAACTTACTTAGTTTGTAGCTGGAATCCAGATCCTTACGATTATGCACTAGGGCTTCAAAAAGATCCTTAAAAGCTAGCCAATTCGAAGGGTCACCGTCGAAAGTAGGAATCTTAATCGGATCTAGCCGCATGTCCAATTGATTCGCAACCCGAGTCTCATCTTCAACGCTGTCACATATACGACGAAGTCTGATACATACTTGTGTGTACAGCATCTCCGTAGCAGCGAAGAATTCATCATGTGTGGTCAATTCACTGGATTCTGCGGTGGCGACTAGGTCAGCGTGATACTCAGAAAACCTTTCAAAATGCCTGTCCAGCTGGCCTCGGAGCACCTCACATTCAATTCGGTCTGGATTGAACTTCTCTGTCTCTGTCATCTTGCTAATGCGCACGATGGAGGCATGCGCTGAAGCACGTAGATTCAGACTTGCCATAATAAGGAACCGTAAGTAACCGAAACCGAAGTTTAAGTAATAATTAGAAAAAACACGTGGATCGCGATCTCAGTCCTCACAGGAGGCACCAAAAAATATGTTAAAGAGTCTAACCAACAATGTATGTCAAAGAAAAGAACCGTGTTCGTCGTCCACCGCTTGTAAATCAACTGCGTTGTTTCTTTATTGTGCTAGTCCTTTAATACATATTTGTCTAACTGTATACAGCATCACGCCATACCAAACGTATGTACATGCATGCTAATAGGTACTTGCAAATGAGCTTAGATTAATATTACATGTGTTAGAGTGAAACTACTACGCTAGGAATGGTAATGCAAAAAGGAGATGAATAAAATCACAATTATGCGGATCATTCAGCATAGATTAATCAGCTGATTGATGTGATCGGTTTGTGTCCTTGCTAGTTATGCACAGGACTGCATTCCGACGTACTTAAATCTTGAACAATATCTTTATACTATGTTCTTGCCAACAGGTGCTACTTTGGACTGAGTAGGCAATTGAACAGTAAAGTCCTCTCTCGACGAACCAAAATCAAGCTCTACAAAGTCGCTTATCATTCCCGTCCTACTTTATGGTGCAGAAGCGTGGAATATGACAACATCCGATGAGGAAAATTTTGCGCAAGATTTATGGTCCTCTGAATATTGGCAACGGCGAATACCGCAGACGATGGAACGATGAGCTGTACGATTTATACGACGACATTGACATAGTTCAGCGAATAAAAAGACAGCGGCTACGCTGGCTAGGTCAAGTTGTCCGAATGGACGAAAACACTCCAGCCCTGAAAGTGTTCGATGCAGTACCTGCCGGAGGAAGCCGAGGAAGGGGAAGGCCTCCACTCCGTTGGAGGGACCAGGTGGAGAGCGACCTGGTTAAACTTGGGATCTCCAACTGGCGCCGAACTGCGAAGGAGAGAGAGAGGTGGCGCACTATCGTCGATTTGGCTATAACCGGCTAAACGGTTGCAAAGCCAATCACATACATACATACATACATGTTCTTCGTATGTTCTTCGTATGTTTTTCATTTTTGCTTTTTTTTTTCTTCACATTGTCATTGAGGTAGAAAATTTTGCAATAAATGTTTTGAACTCACCTTAACATTGGAACTCTTGTTTGCCAAAGCCCATGTAGGTTGCCAAGGTAGAGGGAGAGAAAGAAAAAGTATAAATTGGGGAATGAATTTTATAAGAATATTTCAAGGAATATATTTGAGACCACTTATCTTAAAATTTTTTTATAATATTATGGTTATAGATATATGCTTAAAACATATATGAAGTTGCTAAGGAATGATTAATCTTTGTAATTTACAATCTATACTACTATTATAAAGAGGAAAGATTTGTTTGTTTGTCTGTAATGAATAAACTCAAAAATGACTGCGCCGATTTCAAAAACTATTTCACCATTGGAAAGCTACATTCACCCCGAGTAACATAGGCCATTCCTAGAATCTCAACTTACTGGAAATAGTTTGAAGGTGAGGGCGATAACCTCCATGATGGAGAATCTTAATCTGAAACTGCAAATCGGCTTGCAATTCATTCTCTTCGCATTGCAAATGCTTGACAGAGAGTCGAGTAAAAAGCGATTGCAGCTGCTTACTGAACAACATTTCAAAACCTCCCAAGCACGCGCTTGAGGGTCGAGTATGGAGCGTGTGCAGCGGCTTGAAGAACAAAATATTAGAAATATACAAGCTCACATTAGGGAGTCGAACTCAGAGCGTTACCAACGCCTTCATAATCAGAAAATTCAGAAAGACAACGGACACCAAAGACTAGAGGTCGTTATCAATGTAATGAGCTAAACAAATAATATATAATTTCACTACCAGACCCGGCCACACGTTGTTGTGGCTAAGGTATACATTAAATTAAGTTGGTCCAATCTTGGCTTCGGAGACGATATTAATCACTCGAGGTCGATGTTACGCAGCATGATGACAACTCACACTTCTTTTAATTGCAAAGTGAGTGGTGATAGTACAGGCAATTTTAAATAGTTTGGGCTGTGTCAACTCTCCTGGACCGAAATTCTAAATTGTCGCATTAAGATCATCGATATATTTGTTTTTTTACCACCTATAGAGGTCATTCAATCAGTCATTTATCATTTATTCATCATCGAGGTGTCAACTGAGATCCTACCATTTCCAACTGCTTCTACAATCGCAATTTGATATTGTCTGCCGATTTGACCCATATAAATTGCATGTTATCTGAATAAAATTACAGCAATAAATTGCGAGAGTATAAAATATTCATTTGAACCCGAACATAGCCTTCCCTTATTTGTTACAAATTGGGCTATCGACACAACCTTACACAATTGAACAATAACAAAAATATTTTAATAAAGCAACAATGACAACCTTCAAAATATTATTTTTTCTGCTAGTGTTTCAATAAAACACTAAAGTCTTCCGAATCAATAAATTTATCGATGGAAATGATGTAGCCGCCTATTAAGTTGACCTCGTTAAGCTAAATATGTTTATTAAACGATTTTGGATGACAGAAATAGTAGGGAACCTTTACATTGCTCGTCCAGAGCCGACCATTTTCATACAAAAAAAACGGCTTAAAAATGCTGCTTCGCTCGCAATCCGGTGTCGGCTGGTGCTTAATAAATATAAATATGCCCCAGTCGTTGGAACGAAAACTTTGTGACCATTGAAGTGAAAAGGAACTAGGCTAATAATAAAGTCAAGGTCAAGTGACTTAAATATATATAAAGAATATATTGAAGAAAATTACAATGCTCAAGCTTTCTGCACAACAACACAACGAAACTATGGCGCTTAAGATGATCGAGTTGAAGCTTGGCGGCAAAGTTGAAAGCTAACGGTCAGTGGCACTAAAAATTGAATGAGTTAATTATATTTATGACTACACCAAGCATGCCAATAAGTTGAGTTGAGCATCAGTAAAATTTTACGCACAAAATTTGCATTATGTATGCGAATGGTTGTGTACTCGAGTTCGATGAGGCGTAGCGAAAAAATAGAGAAATTTTTTGCCATTAGTTATGTTCGGTAAAAATATATATACATATATATAACTCCCTTTCGCCATTTAAGTGAAGCTGCTGTGAACCCATGCAGTTCAAGTTCACTTTATGGCGTCCAGTTGGCGCCAATTCGGGATTGACCTTGATGCTTGAACTCACCGCAGCTCGCCGCGTCTCTTGCGTAAAATTTTGCATTCAGGTTTATTGAAGCAAAATAATAAATTTGTATGATGAATGAATCCTAATTTGTCGTAAGCGAGTAAGTCAAGCGTAAATATAGCTAATATATTCACTAAGTGCCACTGAATTCGTTTGCTTTTATGAAAGTTTACTTTTTTTACTAAGAGAAATACAATGGCGTCTCTTCTTTAACTCACTAACTATATAACCAAATCTGGATCATATATTTATTTCTCTATACAATGTTGTGAAATCGGACAAAAACCAACCCAACTTCCATCAAAAATAATACTTTTGAAATAGACAGCTCAGAAATTATAAAAGCCATCTAATAAAATGTAGTACAAAAAGTGCTCCAATCATATGGCAACTTCTCCTCAAAAACCATTGAAATTAATCTATACTGTTACAGTGCTCCCATCAAATCTAATAAGAACTCCAACAAAATTGGAGTTGTAATTCAATTTAATTACAATAAGACACAGATATTTACAGTCACAGTGTTGCCACCTATTTAATATATATATATAGTGGTTTTCAAATTACTGAAACGCTAACACTAATTAAATTTATTTACAATAACAACACATAAGGTGCAACAATAATAATAAACATACATAGATAACGAAACAACATCTCCCACCACAAGCAAAAAATTACTAGAAATACAAAAATAACAACACCTGAAACTATACCGGAAACAATCACTTTACACGTCTGAACAAATGAGAAAAAAGAACATGCTTCCATACTGCCAGGCATTACAATCCGTTATGCTTTTCATTTCATAATGCCATAATCGCAATTCCACGCAACGCACTCACACCAGCACCCAACTTAAGGGTAATGTAGCAAATGAAATACAAGCGCTCACTCACATAACTCACCTCATTTTCGTATGTGTGTATGTTTGTGAGCGCGCCTGTTCTGTGTGGAATCGATAAATATAAAAGCATATTTACAGACGACTAACCACAGGCGATCATCAAATCGGCGACGCGCATAAATTCTAGCTAACACACACACATACACGCTCAAAAAACAGAAGCAGTTTTAATAACTAGTAGAAAGAAGACAGAAGTAATTACATTTAACATAGACGGGTATAACATTAAGACACAGACATCATTGAAATATTTAGGCATACTGATAGATTCGACACTAAATTTTAAGACAAATATTGAGAAAGACTGTGAAAAATCTGCGCGAGTGAACATGGCCTTAACCCGAATAATAGCTAACATTGGTGGACCTAGTGAAAATAGAAGAATACTATTGGCAAAAGTTACGATATCAATAGTAATGTACGCGGCACCGGTATGGGCAAACGCCCTTATGCAGAAAGCATATGTCAAGCCAGTTAAATCTCTATTCCGGCTTAGTGCACTCAGAGTTGCAAGCGCTTTCCGCACAGTATCTCACGAAGCCGCAGCAGTCATACCTGGCATAATGCCACCCAATATAATGGCTCAGGAGCTGAAAAGAAATTACGAGAAAAGTAAACATTATGGAAGACCTCCAACAATTAAAGAGCGTGAAGAAGAAGAAGGACGCAAGAGTATAAACGAGTGGCAAATACAGTGGGACACAGCATCCAAAGGACGATGGACGCACAGGTTGATAAGAAATATTGAAACCTAGTTTAATAGAAAGCATGGCAACGTTGATTTTTACTTGACGCAGTTCCTAAGCGGGCATGACTGTTTTAGGGAATATCTCTATAAACACGGACACGACGATGCAGAAATGTGTACATCCTGAGGAAGCGAAAGAGAAGATGCTGAACATATATTTTTTCAATGCCCAAAATATGAGGCAGAGAGAGTGAATTTAGAGCACGAAATCTCGGAGAAATTAACTCCAGAAAATATAGTAGTACACATGCTGCAGTCGAAGAACGTGTGGCATTACGTAAAACAATGGGTCGCAAACGTAATGGTAGAAAAAAGAAGATTAGAGCGAATACGCTATAGCGTGACAAGTAGTCATATTTAGAATGTAAGCTAGAAGTACTAGCCAATAGGCCTTGCTTGCCCTGTGAAGTAATACCTAACGGTAGTCCCGCAGGGCAAATATCATAGCTATGAACGGAGATGTTTTTTTTTTTTAGTGGGTTAAAGTCTCACACTACTGTTGATAGGGCAACAGTGTCTATCGAAAAAAAAAATCCACAGGAAATGTATTTTTATACATGTGGAACTGAAAATGGAATTTTTATAGTCACTAAGTATGCGCTTATACGCCACAAATTATGCAACATTTAGGAGCATTATTATTGTTGGCAACTCATATCTGCTTAAATGAATTGAGTTGGTGCGTGCGGCGGCAGTGACTGCTGCTACATTCTGCCTGAGAGGCAACCTAAATGTCAAATTCGCTGCTTACATTTTAGATGTATGTGAATGTGTGTGTGTGCCTTTCAGTGTTATTTCTTTTTTCATATTTTTTTTTTGCAAGCACCAAAATATGCCAATTACAGTGGAACTTCTCTAACTCGAATCACCATAATCCACAAAAGAATTTCGAGTTAAAGAGACTTCGAGTTATAGAATTTTCATTAAAACAAAAAAATTTCAAAAAGCTGTAAAATATAGATTTATACACTGTTTTATTTAATGACTTCGCATAAAGTTTTATGTACATTCGTTAAAACATGTATCCTGTAATTATGTTTGTTGCACTTGCTCCTATTGGCTCATGACATCTATATCCCATGTCTTTGTTAGATGATTTATGCAATCCATATGTGTAATATAACATTTTCTGTTTGCCTCCGAACAATATAGAGGCACTCTTTTAACATTCTGCCTTTGAGTTAAGGAAGGAAATTTGTATGAAATTTGACTTCTAAACGCTATTGCCAATTCAAGTGTTTGAGTTATGGAAGTTCCACTGTATTTGCTTTATTAAGTACATAATAGGAATTTACCGCAAGTCGAGGCAGAGGGTCATTCATATTGTGGTCGCGTTTCTTTTAAGTCTCGATTTAAGTTAACTTTGGCTCCTTTTAAAGGCGAATTTAGATAGAATCTCGATTATCTATTTTTCAATAACTCATATAAACATAGCCAATAATTTAATTTTTCCAACCAGATTTTTTAATGCATATGTCTTTGAAGTTTATGATATGTTTGAACTATTTCGATAACAGCATATCAATATATTTATTACTTTATTTTTTATCGAATATTTCATCGACTAAATATTATGTGCTTATTATTTACATTACAAGCAATAACGATACAAACCGATAACTTTATGTTAAAAATATCGAGTTTATGCTGATTTCATTTTTAATCGATCATTAAGTAATATTGCGACTCAAATATAAATATACGTTACCTTATTATACTGTATTAATTATACTGTAAAAAATATCGATTATCTTTTATATTCAGTTTTAGTCGATTATTAACTGTAGTCTCCAGTTGCGATTTTATCTCTGCAATTTTAAAACCAAAATGCTTCTACATTTAAGAGCTTTAGCAATAATGAATTGTTATCGAATAAACTCGATTTTCGATATTAATCGATTAATGGCTGCCATCTCTTACTGCAATTTTATGACTCAAATGCTACAACATTTAAGAGCTTCAAAGGAATTATCAATACTATTCCTGACTATTTTTTTAATACAATGAAAACTACCCTATCGATAAAAACTATCGCTATTTTTATATATTTTTGGGATAAAAAAACTTTTAAACTACATAGCAAAATTTGCAAAAATTTTCATTCCAAAACTCATATGTACCCGCATTCACCAGAAAGAACTCATTCCATTTGCCTCCAGGTCACCAAAGGTACCACATAAAATGTTTCCATCACACCAAATATGCCACAGTAGGTTAATCGAGAAACGCCAACAAGTGTGAATTTAAGAATAAAAATATTAAAGGTGTTTAAACGAATACAAATATATAAAAAATGCCACTCACACAAATGGGTGTTAGAGATAATCGCGTGGTGAACAGCAGATGAAGAGACAGAGAGTAAGACCAGCACGGCGGATGGAGGTGAAGGTCAATGAAATATGTTAGGCAAATGTGAAAATAAAATATACAACCTTTATTTAAATATTTTTTTTTACCTATTTTACACGTTAATCTGTCGTTGTCTCTCTTACACTATAGTATATGAGTAGCAGCTGCACTAAGTGCCCAGCCTTCAGGCTCGGTATACAATGTAAACGAGTACCGTCTTTTTTCAAAAGGTGTTAATTGTGTCTGAGTTTGGTGGAGCACACTTGTAGAGTTACTGTAATTGTAGAGTATATTTATATATAGATATTTACATATATAGAAAAACACATCGTATGTGCCGACAACTTATTGTTGCCGCATCCGTAGCGCGTTGGATCTCAGTTGTATATGTACGAACATATGTACTTACGTACAGCCTTACTTACATATATGACACATACTATATAGGGAATTATAAGGAGGCCGCACACAATGCAAGTGTCATTCGCTTTTGTTCGTTGCTGTGATAAAAAGCCGTGTGATAAGAATATAAGTGTCACATTCATATCAGAGAATGAAGTTATTGTAGGCTAAAATTCAGGAGGAAGCGCAAATTTAAATAAATTTAGTGAATTATATGAAACTTGTTAAAATAAAATTGTAATATCAATATTGAGAGAATGTATATTAAAGATTAGATTTCATTAATTTTATATCTGGAAATCATATTTCCTCCCGAGAAAACTCTTACGTAATTCCATTATATATTTTGGTATCTGCCAAAGCAGCCGTTTTATACTACATTTAAGCAGACATAAAGTCGAAAACCGTTATAAGGAACCTATACGGACTAATGAAATGTGTGGACCTGTTGGAATTACCTAAAAATATTGTATGAAACGTATTATTTTCACAAAATTTTATGATAATATCGCACATTCTAACAAAGGAAGATAATTAAAATTCGTTTAGAGGCTTTATAGCGGCATTTTATGAAAACTGGGTTATCAACATTTTTGATTTATACAATACGTGTATTTATTTTAGTTCTAACACTTGTTAGAGGTTGAACGTATAATATTTATTTAAATTATTTAGTCAAAATGTGGAATTTAATTTAATTTACAAAACGAATTCCACTTTGCAATTCCTCAATTTATTGGAATTTCCCACATTTTTCACTTAATCCCTAATTAGCGCAAAATTAGCGTAGTCCGTTGTAGACTCGTACTTCCAATATATTTCACACGTAGAATAGCCACAAAATGTGAGAATAACTTGAAGCATTCGCATAAATAATTCTGGTTTTAAGTACAAATGGCGCTGAAAAAGCGGAGTATCTACAAAACAGGAAAAAAGTGAATGAATTGTAACATTTTCGTTTTGGAAAACCGATAATCCCCAGAGATCATAAAAGGGATTTAGGTCGTTCAAGATGTTCTCCGGGTGGATTGAAGCGTTATCCGGCAATATGTACAGTTATAGGCCATAAATATTGCCAGCAAATTTTATCAACTCTCTGCCAATACTAGCATTCACTTCAGTCGAATTATCCTTTTGCACCGATCATCAATGTTGGTTTCCTTCTACTGCATCGCCCATTTTCCATTTTGTAAAAAAATCTGAGTGCAGCTTCCATCTGCCATTTCTTATGCGAAATTTAGTGTTTCTGACGTTTTTCGTTAGTGAGTTAACTCACTTTTAGTAATTTTCAACCTAACCTTTGTATGGGAGGTGGGCGTGGTTATTATCCGATTTCTTTCATTTTTCGACTGCATTAAGAAGTGGCTATTGGTTTCCGGGATATGTACAAAAAAAAACCCATTTGGGGGCGGGGCCACGCCCACCTCTCCAAAAAAATTACATCCAAATATGCCCCTTCATAGTGCGATCCTTCATACCAAATTTTATTTCCATAGCTTTATTTATGGCTTAGTTATGGTACTTTATGTGTTTTCTGTTTTCGCCATTTTGTGGGCGTGGCAGTGGTCCGATTTTGCTCATTTTCTAAAGCAACCCTCTTATGGTGCCAAGTTTCATAAAGATATCTTAATTTTTACTCAAGTTACAGCTTGCACAGACGGACGGACGGACAGACAGACATTCGGATTTGAACTCCACTCTTCACCCTGATCACTTTGGTACATATAACCCTATATCTAACTCGTTTAGTTTTGGGTGTTACAAACAACCGTTATGTGAACAAAACTATAATACTCTCTTTAGCAAATTTTGTTGCGAGAGTATAAAAATGAATCGCAAAATGTGTTGCTAAGCGCATAACTCGAGAACCGCTGAACCGCTTTCGCAAATTCTTTGTTTAAAATGTTTTTAGAGGTACCGGGATGGTTCTTACGGAGAGAAAAATTAGAAAAATTGCCTGAAAAAGTCTTAAATCCACAATTTTCTAATCACCCATACATACAATTTGTGTCGTCAGTCTCGAAAAAAGTCGAGAAGAGCCAAACCGATCTGGCTAATTTTAGTTTGAAAATATTTGAAGGCCAGGGAAGGATTAGAACGTAAGTATATATCGAAAAATTGTGAGGAAGATAACAACATGATGGTTTTATTTGAATTGACAACAAAATTATAAAAACAAAAACAAAACAAAAAATAATATTTTGAAAGTTGTCATTGTTGCTTTGTTAAAATATCTTTATCATTGTTCAATTGTATAAGGCTGTGTCGATAGCTCAAAACAATTTGTAGCAAGTAGGGAAAGGCAACCGAACATTTTATACTCTCGCATTTTATTGATGTAATTTTATTACACACAATTTGAAATAAAGGCCAATAGAATAACGAAAATCAGCGTATATAGTACATGAGGGTTGAGGTATTTCTTGAACCGATTTCACTCATTTTCAACGCCTAGTTATAATGGGAATAGGGGCAACTTGGCACCTGTTAGTAGGCAGACAAACGGCAATTCGGCCTTGAAATTACTCCTAAATTGCAAATCAACGAAACACCAGTCTGCTAAATCGCCAAAAAAAGAGCTATAAAGAAGATTTTCCAGATATTCAAGTAGCTGGAGGTACTGCACAGGACTTTAAAAGATTTACGACAACGAAATATTTTAAAGATTCTGTTGGTAGGTGATTTTCGCCAGACTATTCCTAGATCAACTGTTGCTGACAAACTAATCACATTCCTAAAATCATCTAATTTGTGGCGACACATAAAGAATCGCCAGTTAACAAATAACATACGAGTGTTTTTCCAACAATATCATTCTGCGATTGTAGAAATAGTTGAAAATGGTAGCGACGCAGTTGACACCTCGATGGATTAATAACATTTTTAACGGGTTTCTGTCACTTCATTGACTCGAAAGAGAAGTTTTCCTGACATGAAATCTCAATATGATAACTATAAATGACTGATTGAAAGACCTATATTGGTGGTTAAAAAAAAAAAACAAAGATATCGATGATCTTAATGCGACAATTTAGAATTTCGGTCCAGGAGAGTTTACACAGCTACAAACCAGTATGACGTAGTCAATTATCCCACAGACTATTTTAAATTGCTGAACTATCCTCACTCACTTGCAATTAAAAGTAGTGTGAGTTGTCATCATGCTGCGTAACATAAATCAACATCAAACTTTGCAAAACAACAATACTGGCTGTGAAGAAGGTAATCAATATTGTCACCAAAGCCAAGATAAAGCCAACTATAAAATTTGGTCATTTGTTACTTACTCCAATATACGATTAAAAAAATCAAAGTTTTACAAATTATGATGATTTACTTAACACAGATGATTTACTACAAGTCACTTATCATTCCCGTCCTGCTTTACGGTGCAGAAGCTTGGACGATGTCAACATCAGATGAGACGACACTAGGAGTTTTCGAGAGGAAAATTTTGCGTAAGATTTATGGTCCTAAGAACATTGGCAACGGCGAATACCGCAGACGGTGGAACGATGAGCTGTACGAGTTATACGACGACATTGACATAGTTCAGCGAATAAAAAGACAGCGGCTACGCTGGCTAGGTCATGTTGTCCGAATGGACGAAAACACTCCAGCCCTGAAAGTGTTCGATGCAGTACCCGCCGGAGGAAGCCGAGGAAGGGGAAGGCCTCCACTCCGTTGGAGGGACCAGGTGGAGAGCGACCTGGTTACACTTGGGATCTCCAACCGGCGCCGAACTGCAAAGGAGAGAGACAGGTGGCGCACTATCGTCGATTCGGCTATAACCGGCTAAACGGTTGCAACGCCAATCACACATACATACTTAACACAGATCTACAATAATGTCTATCAATCATTTTAAAATTTATCGGCTGTAACGTGTTCGGCTTTATGCGTAAGAATTTTTTCTCTGCATTGAAAGTCTTACTAATTTAATGTATACCTTAGCCACAAAAACGTGTGGCCAGGTCTGCTAGTTCTTATAATAAAAATATGATATTTTGTATAAAATAAGTTAAACAACTCATTCTCTTCACAGTTTTACACCACCTTTATCTTTTTATTTTACTCGGTACATAATAGTTTGTGCTAATAAATGAATTATAATATTATATTTTATAACCTACTTTTAGGCGCTTAATACATAAGCTTAAGCTATTGAGACACAATTAGAGATAAATACAGTCGAAATTATGTTTCGAGTACTAATTGTTTTATTAAGCTCAGTGCAATTGAACAAAACTGGTTTTATTTGAGAGAAAAGTGTTTGGAGAGGTAATCAAAATATTTATGGCGAGGCAATTATACTAAATTATTTCAATATATTTGACTTAAATTTTCTTAACTACATTTATGACTATTTCATACAACTAATGATTATATAGTGTCTTCTCTGTAAAAAACAGCTTTAAAAGTAGAGCTTCCAAATTTATGCTTCGCACTCTTGTTAATTGTTAAATCGTTTGTCGCAACAAATTTTTACTAAAATAATACTTTCATAAAAAGTTTGCTCGTCTTTATTTAAAAATGCATCAAAAATCCATTAAAATCACATCATGCTCCTAAATGTATGCTTTGAATTATGATTATAATTGACTGCATATCATAAATTGTCTGATAACCCTAAAAAGGAAATTATTTGTCAGAAAAAGATATTCCAAAGAAAAATATTTATCATTTTATTATAAAAAGTAAAAACGATTCTAAAATTTCGCATAACGCGCCTAAATGTATCCTCCAAAAATCCGTTAATTCAGCATAACTTTCTATTTAGGTATTCCCTTTCTTCTTTTCTAACATGGAATTCCGCTTTTTTTATTTTTCCATCGAATTAATTACTATCCTTTTCGATATTTTTTTATAATTTATTCCGCAACGAAAAAGCAAATTAAGTGATGCATCAACAAATTACGACCATTTGTCATTAGAATACATCAAAAGCTTTCAAATATTGATTTGCCAAATTTTACAAAAACAAAAAATTTCGTAAATCAGCAAAAACCAATTTGTAAATACTTAAATTGTTATATAGCGTCTATAAGTGCGCAGCATCGCTTAAGCGTCTACGTGTTTGCGGCCAACGGTCAGCAACGCCGCAGCATTCGCCGGCAATCAAATTTATAAATAAAGACATTTGTTAAACTGGAATTTGTACGGATGATCACATCAATAGAGAAATAAACATTTTATTGGCGATTCTATAAATGTCGGACGTGAGGCGTCGTACACGAGTCAAGTTACCGATTAGATTCTACCATGCTTGTGTGTTGCATTTACTCGAATAGAACGATATTGATTCTGTTGTATTGGACATCTATAGTAGCGATTTCAGTTTTATTGCCTACGCACATTTTGCTGCTACAATATATCACAGCTTAAGTGCATATTTTTAGGAGCGCGGCAAATTGAATTAGTCTGTATGTAGGATAGTGTATGGGCTGCTGGTTCCTGTCTGCTTAAAAGGGTGACAGACGGTTATTTGTATATCTTAGTCGCTGATTATATTTTGCCGATATTGTTTGCCGAAATTATGAATTGAACTATTGGTACTCGACAAGAATCGCTATAACAGCTGTTTACTGACTTGTACGACAAAATTATAAAAAAACATATCTTCTTCTTTCTTAGGATGGTGTTCTTGCAAACCTTTTGTCAAAGCAGAAATCTGAGGAAGAGTTGAGCAAATTGTACTCATAATATCCTATCAATATCTTTCCGGTACTCTTCGGTACTTCCTGTTTGTGCCCTTCGTAGCTCTAGCAGTATCTCTCCTTTAGCAGTCTTTCTTATTCTTGAGACATTTTCTCCCAGCTCTTTTAGGGTTCCATCCTTTTTCACCGTCCTCAGCATGTCGCTGTAGGACATGTCTCCAGTTTTTGGTATGACAAGCGCATCCGGTTGCGGGTGCGGTGGCTTACAGCTCTCATTTTTCGTTTTCTTAGTTTTTTGGGATTTATACTTTACTGACACCCAGGCTTCACCTCGTGGTGTGTCCTTTTCCCTTACACAGGTCGGGCTTTCGCCAATTTCACCTACTCTCAATGTTTTTTTCGGTGGCTCTTCGATGTGAGATCGTTTGGTCCTTTTCGGTGGCGTCTTTCGACTATCTTGCTTATCATCACGAAGTCTTTTCGGTGTGGCTTATGGTCTTTCTCTGCGAATGGAACTTCGCGATCGCGCTTAGAACGTCCCTCATGGGATTGTTTATTGACCGTTGTGGGAATATATATATATAATACTAATATAATACTAATGAGCTTTTTAATGTTTTCTCCCAGTTTAGTCATGTGATCCCGCTCACTTTCTTTTTTTCCCGGCTGTGCCAGGTTTTCTTTTTGCAGCGCGGGTGGGGTTTTCTCTGGTGATCTAACTAGTTTAGGTGCTCGCCTAAATGGATCTATTTCCGTACTTGTAGTTTTATCTGATGTAATGGCCAAGCGGTCCACCATCACATCATTGCACTCGCTGGATATCGACGGCCGGGAGCCTGCTTGCTCACCCCGCAAAACCGCCAGAACTGGGCTTTTTACACCCTGCACCGTAACTTTCAATTTGACACTTAGTTTTGGGCGGCGTCGATTCGCCCCATCACAGTCACTTCATCATGCAAATATAATCTTTTAAGCTACGCCCTCCATCTCTGTTGCTTTGGTCGGGGACTGCTTATTGGATATTCGCTGCTAACCTTCATATCTGGAGGCCGTTCAGCTATCCGCCACCTGCTGACCCCCACAGTAGCTCAAGCAAGCCCTGTGTACACATATGTATGTAGGCATGAGAGTGTGTGTGCACATGCACGTGCGTTGCATTGCACTTGTCCAACTATGTGTCAGCAAATAAGATGCAAAGCAAATGAAAATAAACAAATATTAATAAGGCGAGCACACACTCACGCATATGGAAGCTGGCTCGTAAGCACCTATGAGTAGGAAACAGCAACAAAGAAAAGTAAATAAGCAAGCAACTGGAAATGCATTATTGTATTTTTTTTTTAACCCATCTTCGGCCGCTACATGAAATCACAGTAAGTTTTTAATTTCCTTTCGAAGGGGTTGTTTTATGATCATAATCAAGAATAATTAAAAAAAAAAATTTTTTTTGACCAGCCGTTTTCTTGATATGAACTGGTCGAAAAATCGACCGCTGGTCAAAAACCGTCAAGTATGAAAAAATATATTTTTTTTGTTTTATTTTCTTTAAGAAAAATTTACATACAATGCAACTTCCATGCATTGACCATTGCGTTACCAAGAGCATTAATCCTTATTGGCCACCACCATTTTTTTCCTCGTATACATATCCGATAGTTGGCCACAGCATTGTCATGAAGATCCACTCCACCCATACCGTGATTATATTCTTGTATTACTTTGGTCTGTGGAATGGTGATAGTTTTCTTTTGCCTCCGACAATATCTTTTAGCATATACCATTGGTTCGGCTGTGGAGTTATTAGTAATAACATTGAGACAGCGTTATCGTTCCAACGTACAGTCAATATTTCTAGTTGACCATCGAGTAGCTGGTCAAATGCCCCGCGTTTCCCTTTTTTTAAATTCCTCAAGGGCGATTTTGCCATCCTATTTTCACGTGTAGTATCGGTTGCAAAAAATCGACGCTCATTCAATAGGCACATAAGATACAGGATGAAAAAAAAATGTCAAAGAAAATAATATGGCAGTCGGGGTCAGTTACGTTAGCAAGCAAATCTAAAACAGTTTGTGCTCCTAGACCGATATTCTTATCGTGAGGGGTTGCTGCACCCCCATATAGTATACTAGAAAATAAATATCCACTTTCTGAACATAAGCACCACTACTTAAATCCAAAACGAATTAGTTTTCCTTTGATAAACATTTTGCATGAGTGTCGACCAAAGTATGGAATCATCTGTTCGTCTACGGAAAGAATATGGCTAAAAACTCCGAACTACATACATTTTTTATTGAGAGCATCAATAAGCGGGCAAACCTTGGCAAAACAATATATTTTATTTAAATCGGTGTTATCAGCGATATGTAAGAACCGTTTTATTATTTTAAACCGATTACGACTCAACGCTTGTTTTACAATTGGAAATGGCGGCCGCTACGCCATTTTGAAAAAAGTGCAGGGTTTTTTTCAGAAATTAATGTCTTCGAAACTTCTTGATCGATTTTAATGAAATTTACAGGCGATATAATTAATAGTACGTAGTTTAATGTTATATTATGACCAAAAAAAAATTTCCAAATTTTGACCAAACAAATGTCAAAAAAAATTTTGAGTTAATTTTTAGTTAATTTGGCCACTTTTTTAAACTTTCTAATTAAAATTTTTCGATTCCTTATGATTTCACCTTTCTTTTAAAAAAAAGAAATTTTTGGAGACTTGAATAGTTTTCGAGATATTGAGATTTTAGTGGGAGCGCGCACCGCGATTTCTATGTACTGCGTTCCCGTACCGTTAAACGTGCACGAACCTGCATTAGCTACCCTGCACATTGAACGCGTATAACATAACGCTGTTTGGATCGCACCTACATCGTTGGAGATTTATAAAAAATAGGTAAGTTTAAATAGATTTTAAGTTGAATTGATTTTAAGTTGAACGGAACAAAAAAGTAATTAATAACCAAAGGATTGATACTACAAATGGAGAAGGAAGGTATTTTTGAAGTTTGTGGGTCGAATTATAATAATGAATGATAATGGAGAGTACAATTTTATTTACTCGCTTACTTTATAACTACACTCTGGCGTATGAGTATCTTAGTTACATGTGTATATATCTACTAATCGAGAAATGTCTAAACTAATATATATATATATATGACACATATTTATTTATATATATACATATATATATATCAGACATTCATTCTTTTGATACATACATACATACATATAAATATATATCTATGCTTACTTTTACTTCAATTTTATTTCTCTTTATTTAATCTATTATACAAATATTTTGTACCATCATTAATATCTCACATTAATGTGTTAAAGCAAAAACAAATAATATTAATTAATAACTTTTCTACTTTACGCTTTCCACCGGATAAACAATAATAAATGATGGGACACTTAAGCGCAGAGATCAGGCCAACATATTTGCTACGAGAGAATAAGTTAAACAAATGAATTTATGGGGCATTCTCTGTCGGCCACAATTTGTAGTGTCCGACCCATACCAATTTTTTGGGCGATGCCGATTAATTGGCCAGATGACAGAGAATCGGCTGATGCCGATTCTTTCATCAACAACTTTATTTAGTAAATTAGTATAGTAGCTAAAGAAAAATAAAGACAAATATCATCACAAAATAAATAAACAACTCAGTTCATATATAAATATAAAGTGGTTTATTCATTTAATTAATATTCAAAACAAACTAAAATATTATTATAAGATATATGGTGATAGAAAAAATTAGTTTTCGGGTTTTCACAAAGCGAATCAGCAATATAGCTTTTTTTCCTTTAAGCACAAATATGAGCATTAAGGCCAATATTAGAAAATAGTAGGTCTAGTAAAAAGAATCCGTTATTTTTAAAGAGATGACTTTTGTCATTTATATCTCGCATTGTGAAAGGCGCCACATAGTGATAGTAACCCGATAGAAACTTCGGAAGCTTGTTGGGGAGGTTATTTTGCATGCATCTTATAGTCTAGGTGACCATGTGATTATTACGTGATCCTGTGTATGGCGAACTTTTAAATATAGACTCTTCTAGTTACGAATTCTTCTATAATAATGGCTTTCTGACATTATTTCAAAATCTCAACAAGTTGTTGAAGAAAACTGTGAATATTTGACATATATCGAATCTTTCTAGCAGTGCTAAATAAAACCTTCAATTTAATGCAAAATTATGGAATTTCTTTATACTAGACTTAAATTATTATCGTGATGAATTATTAGTTTAGTCAAATGTGAATCACTGTGTTTTATTGTTTACCATAAACGGAAGAACTCAAATGTTATGCTTTAAAGAAATCAAAAAAGTAAAAAAAATTATTTTAGTATAATCCGAAAGAAGTAGAAAGAATCGGCTAAGAATCGGCCAAATATGGCCGATGCCGATACCAATACCGATGCTGAATTTTGTGGCCGATGCTGGCCAATGTCGATACCAAGGCCGATTAATCGGTCGATCTCTAACAATTTGTTAAAGAAAGAGCTTTGCGTTGCATATAAAAAGCTGGAGGCTGTTAAATTTACTGACACCATTTGGCAACGAAAATTTACGAAATTTCATTAATGCAAGCGTAGAAAAATGTATATTTATTTAAAAGTGTACTCGTATATAAAAAGCGCTTAAGCCAATCAATATAGCTACTGTTAATTTACACTTTTTTACAAATGGTGTTTTTTGCTTATATATGCCATATATTTATTTAAAAATTACTGTTTATATTTATTTTTTTGAATTTTTTATTTTATTGGATTTTTTTAATTTTTTTTCCGGCACTTTGCTACACAAATTACCCAACCTTTAACTGCCATTTCAATGCTTTTTTGGTCAAATTTTATTTCACCGTCGCTGCATGACAGCTACTCACAACGCGTTTGCCAACACTATTCATTAAATAAATGAAAAAGGAAATAAAAGTACTTTTGCAAGAAATCTGTTTCTGACACACCTTACAACAACAAGTAACAATAACTAACTGCATGTGTTGCTACCGTTAAAAACTGTCTGCATGAAACTAAACAGTTTTGAAGTTTTGTCCAAAATTTCTGAAATTAAATTTTGGCTGTACGTATATGGGGGTAGCAAAATTTGTTCTGAGAAGAGTTAAATTTGCCGTGAAAATATTTAATATGCATTAATATACAAAAATAATAAAGATTTGTTTGCATTTAAATGAGGAAATTAAAAAAAATTCAAAATTGACAATATGGCGGAGTTTAAAAATAAATAGTCGAATTTTACCCAAAATTTTGGTCGTTTTTGGCCTGCCAAAATTCGATTTTTTGATCAGATCAAAAATCAATAGGTCATTGTACGGAGAACTATATATAGAACATGTAAAAAAAAATTGATAGTGATCGGATCATTTGTTTTTGAGTAACTGCAGCAAATTCGGTAAATTCTGTTTCGAGAAAAACGCGTTTAAAGATAAAATGAAAGATAAAATGACCGATCGGCTGCTCTTTAAATTGCTAAAGGGTGATTTTTTAAGAGCTTGATAACTTTCGTTTCCCTTTTTTTAAATTCCTCAAGGGCGATTTTGCCATCCTATTTTCACGTGTAGTATCGGTTGCAAAAAATCGACGCTCATTCAATAGGCACATAAGATACAGGATGAAAAAAAAATGTCAAAGAAAATAATATGGCAGTCGGGGTCAGTTACGTTAGCAAGCAAATCTAAAACAGTTTGTGCTCCTAGACCGATATTCTTATCGTGAGGGGTTGCTGCACCCCCATATAGTATACTAGAAAATAAATATCCACTTTCTGAACATAAGCACCACTACTTAAATCCAAAACGAATTAGTTTTCCTTTGATAAACATTTTGCATGAGTGTCGACCAAAGTATGGAATCATCTGTTCGTCTACGGAAAGAATATGGCTAAAAACTCCGAACTGCATACATTTTTTATTGAGAGCATCAATAAGCGGGCAAACCTTGGCAAAACAATATATTTTATTTAAATCGGTGTTATCAGCGATATGTAAGAACCGTTTTATTATTTTAAACCGATTACGACTCAACGCTTGTTTTACAATTGGAAATGGCGGCCGCTACGCCATTTTGAAAAAAGTGCAGGGTTTTTTTCAGAAATTAATGTCTTCGAAACTTCTTGATCGATTTTAATGAAATTTACAGGCGATATAATTAATAGTACGTAGTTTAATGTTATATTATGACCAAAAAAAAATTTCCAAATTTTGACCAAACAAATGTCAAAAAAAATTTTGAGTTAATTTTTAGTTAATTTGGCCACTTTTTTAAACTTTCTAATTAAAATTTTTCGATTCCTTATGATTTCACCTTTCTTTTAAAAAAAAGAAATTTTTGGAGACTTGAATAGTTTTCGAGATATTGAGATTTTAGTGGGAGCGCGCACCGCGATTTCTATGTACTGCGTTCCCGTACCGTTAAACGTGCACGAACCTGCATTAGCTACCCTGCACATTGAACGCGTATAACATAACGCTGTTTGGATCGCACCTACATCGTTGGAGATTTATAAAAAATAGGTAAGTTTAAATAGATTTTAAGTTGAATTGATTTTAAGTTGAACGGAACAAAAAAGTAATTAATAACCAAAGGATTGATACTACAAATGGAGAAGGAAGGTATTTTTGAAGTTTGTGGGTCGAATTATAATAATGAATGATAATGGAGAGTACTATTTTATTTACTCGCTTACTTTATAACTACACTCTGGCGTATGAGTATCTTAGTTACATGTGTATATATCTACTAATCGAGAAATGTCTAAACTAATATATATATATATATGACACATATTTATTTATATATATACATATATATATATCAGACATTCATTCTTTTGATACATACATACATACATATAAATATATATCTATGCTTACTTTTACTTCAATTTTATTTCTCTTTATTTAATCTATTATACAAATATTTTGTACCATCATTAATATCTCACATTAATGTGTTAAAGCAAAAACAAATAATATTAATTAATAACTTTTCTACTTTACGCTTTCCACCGGATAAACAATAATAAATGATGGGACACTTAAGCGCAGAGATCAGGCCAACATATTTGCTACGAGAGAATAAGTTAAACAAATGAATTTATGGGGCATTCTCTGTCGGCCACAATTTGTAGTGTCCGACCCATACCAATTTTTTGGGCGATGCCGATTAATTGGCCAGATGACAGAGAATCGGCTGATGCCGATTCTTTCATCAACAACTTTATTTAGTAAATTAGTATAGTAGCTAAAGAAAAATAAAGACAAATATCATCACAAAATAAATAAACAACTCAGTTCATATATAAATATAAAGTGGTTTATTCATTTAATTAATATTCAAAACAAACTAAAATATTATTATAAGATATATGGTGATAGAAAAAATTAGTTTTCGGGTTTTCACAAAGCGAATCAGCAATATAGCTTTTTTTCCTTTAAGCACAAATATGAGCATTAAGGCCAATATTAGAAAATAGTAGGTCTAGTAAAAAGAATCCGTTATTTTTAAAGAGATGACTTTTGTCATTTATATCTCGCATTGTGAAAGGCGCCACATAGTGATAGTAACCCGATAGAAACTTCGGAAGCTTGTTGGGGAGGTTATTTTGCATGCATCTTATAGTCTAGGTGACCATGTGATTATTACGTGATCCTGTGTATGGCGAACTTTTAAATATAGACTCTTCTAGTTACGAATTCTTCTATAATAATGGCTTTCTGACATTATTTCAAAATCTCAACAAGTTGTTGAAGAAAACTGTGAATATTTGACATATATCGAATCTTTCTAGCAGTGCTAAATAAAACCTTCAATTTAATGCAAAATTATGGAATTTCTTTATACTAGACTTAAATTATTATCGTGATGAATTATTAGTTTAGTCAAATGTGAATCACTGTGTTTTATTGTTTACCATAAACGGAAGAACTCAAATGTTATGCTTTAAAGAAATCAAAAAAGTAAAAAAAATTATTTTAGTATAATCCGAAAGAAGTAGAAAGAATCGGCTAAGAATCGGCCAAATATGGCCGATGCCGATACCAATACCGATGCTGAATTTTGTGGCCGATGCTGGCCAATGTCGATACCAAGGCCGATTAATCGGTCGATCTCTAACAATTTGTTAAAGAAAGAGCTTTGCGTTGCATATAAAAAGCTGGAGGCTGTTAAATTTACTGACACCATTTGGCAACGAAAATTTACGAAATTTCATTAATGCAAGCGTAGAAAAATGTATATTTATTTAAAAGTGTACTCGTATATAAAAAGCGCTTAAGCCAATCAATATAGCTACTGTTAATTTACACTTTTTTACAAATGGTGTTTTTTGCTTATATATGCCATATATTTATTTAAAAATTACTGTTTATATTTATTTTTTTGAATTTTTTATTTTATTGGATTTTTTTAATTTTTTTTCCGGCACTTTGCTACACAAATTACCCAACCTTTAACTGCCATTTCAATGCTTTTTTGGTCAAATTTTATTTCACCGTCGCTGCATGACAGCTACTCACAACGCGTTTGCCAACACTATTCATTAAATAAATGAAAAAGGAAATAAAAGTACTTTTGCAAGAAATCTGTTTCTGACACACCTTACAACAACAAGTAACAATAACTAACTGCATGTGTTGCTACCGTTAAAAACTGTCTGCATGAAACTAAACAGTTTTGAAGTTTTGTCCAAAATTTCTGAAATTAAATTTTGGCTGTACGTATATGGGGGTAGCAAAATTTGTTCTGAGAAGAGTTAAATTTGCCGTGAAAATATTTAATATGCATTAATATACAAAAATAATAAAGATTTGTTTGCATTTAAATGAGGAAATTAAAAAAAATTCAAAATTGACAATATGGCGGAGTTTAAAAATAAATAGTCGAATTTTACCCAAAATTTTGGTCGTTTTTGGCCTGCCAAAATTCGATTTTTTGATCAGATCAAAAATCAATAGGTCATTGTACGGAGAACTATATATAGAACATGTAAAAAAAAATTGATAGTGATCGGATCATTTGTTTTTGAGTAACTGCAGCAAATTCGGTAAATTCTGTTTCGAGAAAAACGCGTTTAAAGATAAAATGAAAGATAAAATGACCGATCGGCTGCTCTTTAAATTGCTAAAGGGTGATTTTTTAAGAGCTTGATAACTTTTTTAAAAAAAAAAACGCATAAAATTTGCAAAATCTCATCGGTTCTTTATTTGAAACGTTAGATTGGTTCATGACATTTACTTTTTGAAGATAATTTCATTTAAATGTTGACCGCGGCTGCGTCTTAGGTGGTCCATTCGGAAAGTCCAATTTTGGGCAACTTTTTCGAGCATTTCGGCCGGAATAGCCCGAATTTCTTCGGAAATGTTGTCTTCCAAAGCTGGAATAGTTGCTGGCTTATTTCTGTAGACTTTAGACTTGACGTAGCCCCACAAAAAATAGTCTAAAGGCGTTAAATCGCATGATCTTGGTGGCCAACTTACGGGTCCATTTCTTGAGATGAATTGTTCTCCGAAGTTTTCCCTCAAAATGGCCATAGAATCGCGAGCTGCGTGGCATGTAGCGCCATCTTGTTGAAACCACATGTCAACCAAGTTCAGTTCTTCCATTTTTGGCAACAAAAAGTTTGTTAGCATCGAACGATAGCGATCGCCATTCACCGTAACGTTGCGTCCAACAGCATCTTTGAAAAAATACGGTCCAATGATTCCACCAGCGTACAAACCACACCAAACAGTGCATTTTTCGGGATGCATGGGCAGTTCTTGAACGGCTTCTGGTTGCTCTTCACCCCAAATGCGGCAATTTTGCTTATTTACGTAGCCATTCAACCAGAAATGAGCCTCATCGCTGAACAAAATTTGTCGATAAACACATTTCGAACCGAACACTGATTTTGGTAATAAAATTCAATGATTTGCAAGCGTTGCTCGTTAGTAAGTCTATTCATGATGAAATGTCAAAGCATACTGAGCATCTTTCTCTTTGACACCATGTCTGAAATCCCACGTGATCTGTCAAATACTAATGCATGAAAATCCTAACCTCAAAAAAATCACCCGTTATAACTCAAAAACTGTTTGAGATATCGATTTGAAATTTTAATATGTTATTTTTAAAGGTGTAATCTACCGAAATATGAAAAGAAAAAAATGTTTTTTTTTTTTAAATTGCACACTAGGTGTGCCCTTAAGAAGATTTCATGAAAATATCAAATTTATAGTTTCAGTAACCTACCTTCTAGGTATCTACTCTGGTAGAACTCAAAGTACCAATCTTCTTTTAAATTAATTCTTATCAGCATAAATGTGTTTTGCAAGCGGTGTAGTTTTCTCAATAAATATTTTAGCATACTTGTACGTGTTAATTCTATCATTTTTGATAACTATTTTTTTTAATATAGTATAATCAAAACTTGTACAGTAGCTTTTTTGCCTATTTTGCCTAAAAATAACAAGTAAGGAAGGGCTAAGTTCGGGTGTAACCGAACATTTTGCAATTTATTTATTTAACTTTATTTACATTATATAATACACAATTTAACCCACATATTCGTCATATATATTGTATAAAGTCCATTGAAAGTTGGAAACCATAATATTAGGTTAGAAGCACCGAGGTCCTCGTGTTCGATATATGGGGCCTTAAAAACCAATGGCCCGATATCGGCGATTTTGAGAATGGGGCTGCACAGATATCTCCACTAGTGCTTACTTTATATATTGTAATTTAAACGATTCGGATCGTCTTCAAAGTTCTGGTATATAGAAAGTAGGCGTAGTTGTGAAGCGATTTGGCTTATTTTTACAACATATCATTGGGATGTAAGGAAACTATTACAAACCAAGTTTCATTGAAATCGGTCGAGTAATTCCTGAGATATATTTTCCAATTTGTAAAAAAAATCTGAGTGCAGCTTCCATCTTCCATTTTTTATATGAAATTTAGTGTTTCTGACGTTTTTCGTTAGTTTGTTAACCCACTTTAAGTAATTTTCAACCTTACCTTTGCGTTAAGAAGTGGCTTAAGTTAAAAAACGAATGCAGAGAGTTTGGTTTATATAGCTCTGTTGGTTTCCGAGATATAAACAAAAAACATATTTGGGGCCGGGGCCACGCCCACCTCCCAAAAAAATTACATCCAAATATGCCCCTCTATAGTGCGATCCTTCATACCCAATTTTATTTCCATAGCTCTATTTATGGCTTAGTTATGGCACTTTATGTGTTTTCGATTTTCGCCATTTTGTGGGCGTGGCAGTGGTCCGATTTTGCTCATTTTCGAGAGCAACCTTCCTATGGTGCCCAGAAATAAGTGTGCGAAGTTTCATCAAGATATCTTAATTTTTACTCAAGTTGGTAACTGTTCTTTGTAAAACTCACCACACCAGAATTGCGTTCAGTTAAGCTCTCTGTTGTTAAAAATTTATGTTTGTGTATGTACTATGCCCTTGAATCAGTAGCTGCGGATATATTTCATTTGCATGTCAAATAAATATTAAATTCAATGCTGATTTATGCTTGACAGCGTGATATACAGAGTTGCCACCGGAACTCTCAGTTGAGTGATTTTCACACGGTGTCGACATAAATAATTATTTAATACTAACTTAAGCTCAGGGTAGCACACGTCGATCCATCAACATTTGAACAACAACAAAGGTTTTCTAACAGTTTTACTACTGACCTACTCAGAAAGATATTTGCAAAGTACTTTTGGGAAGAGGTAGGAATCTACGGAGAAATTCACCACACCAATATTGTTTCAATACTCTCAACAATTGATACTGTCGATCTAGTTTGTATAATTTCTCTCTTTTTCCATGGACTCTCTTTATTAGAAAAGCATTCTATGCTCGGCGGTCAGTATCAATAACCTAGGTGCCAAACAATAGTCTCATACCTTAATTGAAATTGATAATGGGCACATGAAAGTATCCAACACCAGTATCAAATGAATGCACCTAAATATAGACAACATATGTTTGAAAACTTTTCCGCCAAGAAGTATGCAAGAAGTTTTTAAATTTGTTTATACAATTTCACTCAAAATTGAGTGACTTCACCAAACAATAAATATATTCTGCCGATGCAATTTCAAAATTTTGTATAAATTAAATAAATTTCAGCGTCCTTCGCATTGCAAATCTATCCCAACAGCTGTTCATCTCTGGCCAAACCGTTCAAATCGGCAGCTGTGGGTTCAGTTAATTACATTTTAATGGGTCACCACCAAAAGTCTTGTTATTGTTGTTGTAATTATGTACGAGTATTATTTCAATGGCCAAACATTGAATAACGCAACGATTTAATTGCGATAATTACATTAAAACCATAATGACCACAGTTTATGCAACGAAAGCGGACTTAACTGTAAGAGGATTTGGTTTAGTAAGCAGGGCCATTTATGAGTTATTTACTTAGAATTACAAGTGAAGTAATTGTTTAAATTGTGAGGTATTCCAACTCATATATACAAAGAAAGTTATGAATATCTTAAACTGTGGTTATGAGGGGATCAGAAAAAGTTTTGAGTTAAAATTACTGTTCTGACCGAAATATAAATTATTTTCTTTCTGTGTTTTGAAATTTTCCCTCTTTCAGCCCAAAAAAAAACCTCTTGACATTACTTTAGTTTATCAAGGGTTGTTAGATGTTTTCTTTATACATTCCAACATGCCTTTACTTGTTCTAAACCAAAAAAAAAATATTTAGATATAACGGGTGATTTTTTTGAGGTTAGGATTTTCATGCATTAGTATTTGACAGATCACGTGGGATTTCAGACATGGTGTCAAAGAGAAAGATGCTCAGTATGCTTTGACATTTCATCATGAATAGACTTACTAACGAGCTAACGTCGAATTTTCAGTGAATGGGCCCTAGAAAAGTTGGCAGAAAATCCGCTTTTTTATCGACAAATTTTGTTCAGCGATGAGGCTCATTTCTGGTTGAATGGCTACGTAAATAAGCAAAATTGCCGCATTTGGGGTGAAGAGCAACCAGAAGCCGTTCAAGAACTGCCCATGCATCCCGAAAAATGCACTGTTTGGTGTGGTTTGTACGCTGGTGGAATCATTGGACCGTATTTTTTCAAAGATGCTGTTGGACGCAACGTTACGGTGAATGGCGATCGCTATCGTTCGATGCTAACAAACTTTTTGTTGCCAAAAATGGAAGAACTGAACTTGGTTGACATGTGGTTTCAACAAGATGGCGCTACATGCCACACAGCTCGCGATTCTATGGCCATTTTGAGGGAAAACTTCGGAGAACAATTCATCTCAAGAAATGGACCCGTAAGTTGGCCACCAAGATCATGCGATTTAACGCCTTTAGACTATTTTTTGTGGGGCTACGTCAAGTCTAAAGTCTACAGAAATAAGCCAGCAACTATTCCAGCTTTGGAAGACAACATTTCCGAAGAAATTCGGGCTATTCCGGCCGAAATGCTCGAAAAAGTTGCCCAAAATTGGACTTTCCGAATGGACCACCTAAGACGCAGCCGCGGTCAACATTTAAATGAAATTATCTTCAAAAAGTAAATGTCATGAACCAATCTAACGTTTCAAATAAAGAACCGATGAGATTTTGCAAATTTTATGCGTTTTTTTTTTTAAAAAAGTTATCAAGCTCTTAAAAAAACACCCTTTACTATTATAATCACCAATAATGCTAAATGGAAATTTGCCCAGCCCACAAATCTTGCCAATAAGTGGTGAATGCTCATCGCCACCATCATAGACGGCAAGCTAATCGTAGGGGCAGTGCTTCTTGCCGGATCCAATTCTTGTGATTACTATGAATTAGATTTAAGTTTGAGCACTTGAGCTAGAATTCTTTGACTATAACTCCATGTTTAGATAAAAGTTCAGATTGAAATTAATGCTGAGTATAAATAGAATTTGAGCATGATTTAAGTTAATTTGATTATCAGTAGATTCAAATTCCAGTTTGCGTAAAAAAGAAGATATTGAGTTATACTTGGAGTTTGAGTTATAAATATAAGAGTTGTAATTTTAAATAATCTTTTAAGTTCTTCTTCTTCTTCTTGACTGGCGTAGACACCGCTTACGATATCATGATAGTTGCCTCAACAAAATGCGAGGCGTTAGAAAGATTACATATTGTTCTAAATGTTTTAACAGAGGCTGGGTTTTCATTCAACCTTACAAAGTGTTCTTTTCTGAAAACATCGGTTCAATATTTGGGTTACAATGTAAGTGCTGGTGTCCTGGTGTTCGTCCAAACCCACAGAAAATTGTAGCGTTGACTGCTCTTCCGCCTCCACAGTCAATCACTTCACTCAGACAATTTTTAGGATTAGCGTCTTACTTCCGACAGTTTATTAAGGGATTTTCACAATTAATGAAACAGTTATACTTCTTAACTGCAGACAAAAATAAATTTATTTGGAAAACGGAACATGAACAGATACGGAAAAAGGTCATTGCCATTCTTACTGAAAAACCAGTTCTTGTTATCTTTGACCCAATTTATCCAATCGAATTGCATACAGATGCAAGTTGTACTGGCTACGGTGCAATTCTATTACATAAAATTAATAACAAACCTCAAATAATAGAATATTATAGCAAAACTACTTCACCCGCAGAATCAAGATATCACTCGTATGAGTTGGAAACCTTAGCTGTTGTAAACTCCATTAAACATTTTCGACATTATTTGTTGGGCAGGAACTTTATTGTTTATACTGACTGCAACTCACTAAAAGCGTCAAAAAATAAACAAGATTTAACCCCCAGAGCACAACGCTGGTGGGCTTATTTGCAATCATTCACATTCGATACTCAGTATAGAGAAGGGAAAAGGCATACGTTGACTTTTCATCGAGAAATCCTCCTTTAACAAAGTCTACTTCGGTCACAAAATTAGTCGATGAGAAGAGAGTAAATTTAGCTGAAATTTCAAGCAACTGGCTTATTGCCGAACAGCGTCGAGATTCGGACATAGTCGAAATTGTAAAAAAAAAAAATTAAAAGAGTTTTCTCTGTCTGTAGATATTGCGAAAACTTATGAATTGAGGGCGGGAGTTCTTCATCAAAAAATACAGAGAAATGGCAGAACACGTTGTTTACCAGTGGTGCCACGAGCTTTCAGATGGTCTGTTATAAACCAAGTTCATGAGTCAATAATGCATTTAGGTTTTGATAAGACATTGGATAAAACTTACGACTTTTACTGGTTTGACAATATGTCAAAATATGTTAAAAAATTTGTTGACAACTGCATCACTTGCAAAATGTCAAAATCCACCTCAGGGAAAATACAGGCTGAATTGCATCCAATACCAAAAGTCACTGGCACACTATCCACATCGATATTACAGGAAAATTAAGTGGCAAGAGTGACCAGAAGGAGTATGTTATTGTTCCAGTAGACGCGTTTACCAAATACGTCTATCTTAGTCATAGCCTTAAATTAGACAGTGAGAGTTGCATGAAAGCCGTTAAATCTGCTAATTCATTGTTTGGAGTACCAAACCGAATAATAGCTGACCAGGGAAGGTGTTTTACAGGCGCAAAGTTCAGTCAATTTTGTTCAGATCAGAAAATAAACTTGCATTTGGTAGCCACTGGTGCAAGTCGAGCTAATGGTCAAGTGGAGCGAACCATGAGCACGTTAAAAAATATGTTAACGGCGGTTGAAACTGGAACTCAGTCTTGGCAAGATGTGTTAGGAGAGGTGCAATTGGCAATCAATTGTACAACCAACCGCATTACGAAAGCAAGTCCTTTAGAAATGTTGTTGAGAATGGTAGCACGCCCATTAGGATTACTTCCCCCTAGTGACATAGAAAATGTTGTTGATCTGCCAAACGTAAGAGCACAAGCGTCAAAGATTGTGTTAGCCACTGCAGTTTATGATAAAAAACGATTTGATAAAAATAAGGCAAAAGTAGTTAGACACAAAGTTGGGGATTTTGTGTTACTTAAAAGTGAAGAAAGACATCAGACCAAGTTAAGTCCGAAATTCAAGGGGCCTTTTGAAATAGGAGAGGTTCTAGAAGGTGACAGGTACATTTTGAAATCTTTAACGAATAAAAGGAATTATAAATATGCACACGAAGATTTAAGAAATATATATATATTTTATATAAGAAGAAATATATATATATTTATAAAAA
This sequence comes from Zeugodacus cucurbitae, assembly GCF_028554725.1. Taxonomy (NCBI): domain Eukaryota; kingdom Metazoa; phylum Arthropoda; class Insecta; order Diptera; family Tephritidae; genus Zeugodacus; species Zeugodacus cucurbitae. Next base: position 20,732,244 of record NC_071671.1, read on the forward strand.
TATAAGTATGGATATAACTGCATACATCCGAGTTTCTATCCATTAGACTACTATACGACAACTGAACTCCCTCTTCGCTTGCACAGCAATTTTGTGCAACGAATCGTTCTAATTCTCAATTATTCTGCTATCTAGTTTGTGGCCTGTGGCCAATGGTATTTGACCACAAATTCCGTTGATGCAGCAGTTTTGCTATGCTCATGACGGCTGTGCCTGCATACTGTTGTTCTTGCTCATTAACCTCTTTCTCCCCTCACACGTTCATTCTCTGCTCGATTGTGCAAATTAGTGTCACTCGAAGTGGTCATTTGCAATGTGCCCACATAATTGTGAAGCGACAAGCGGAGCGCTGCAACGGTACAATATGGACAATTAGCATAGCGTGAGTTTGTTTTAATGTACCGTTATATGTATGTGTGTGAGTGTGTCCTTGTATTGCTTTCTACTAATATGCATTTTTTCGCCTTATGGCAGGCGAGCGGAAAAAATTGCTACTCTAACTATCGTCTATTTGTGCCATTGAATTGTTTATGCGCTCACCGGTGGCGTATGAGTAAATCAAATTTATTCCGTTGATTATGGTTTATTGTGGTAGTTAATTAAATGCAATGAATATAGGGAAATTGATGAAAATTAAAAAAAAAAACTAAAATGTAATATATTGTCGTAAAAAACTAAAATTTGAATTTTTAGATGAATGAGTGAAATATACAAATAACTTTTCAGTTGAGAGCAAAGTTGAGTAAAATTATTATATGCTAGTTTTGGCATTTATGATTGAAATTTGAGTTTGGAACGTAATTTTGTGCTTCAATCTTAGATAAATTTGAGTTTGATTTGCAGTTGAGTTTAGTTTAAGTTAAAGTTGAAATTGAAATTGAGTTTTATGTGAATTTGAGTAAAAATTTAATTTGATATGATAAATATGAGCTAAATTTGAATTTGAGTTAAATTTAAATTTGTGTAAAAATTAAATACGTGTTTAGTTTGAATTTGAATCTGAGTTAAACCTAAATTTGAGCTTAATTTGAATTTGAGTTTTATTTGAATTTGAGTAAAAGATAAATATGAGTTAAATTTGAATTTGAGTTTAATTTGAATCTGAGTTAAACCTAACTTTTAGTTTAATTTGAATTTTGATTTTGAGATTAATTTGAATTTGAGCTTAATTTGAATCTGAGTTAAACCTAAATTTGACTTTAATTTGAAGTTGAGTTTTATTTGAATTTGAGTAAAAGATAAATATGAGTTTAATTTGAATTTGAGTTATAATTTAAAATGAGTTTAAATTGAATAAAATTTTGTAAAGATTTTTGTGATCAGTTCAGTTCTGCTTTACCTGCTAACTCACACATTTTAGTATCAACTAACATTTTAAAACCCCTACCTTCAACCAACCTCATCAACTTGCCGCCACAACAATTTTCTCAAAATTTCAGCACACACACACAATCACAATCTATCATTATTAGTGTGGCCAAAAGCCAAAAATCACGCTAAACCATATTCCGAAACGTCTACAAATTTTGCATACTCTGTGGCGTTAATGCGTAGCAAATGTGTTGCTTGGTACAGCGCCTATCGACTTAAGCGAGACGATAGGCGTTGATGATGGCGTTCAATGGCAATCGTGTAAACGAGGGCCTCATTCATCAATAACCAGAATTGTTGTTAAATTGATTGCCATGAATATGTTGACTAAATTTTGTTGCCTACTTCAAATGCTGTTTACAGTTGTTGGCTTGGGCGTTTATAGTGGTTTTTGAATGGGGCGCCCAAATGATAACGTTTTTTCATATTAAGCTATTTTAGAGTAGTTTATTTTTTTCCCAGTGCATTCGTCTTAAAATATTACAAAAAGGTATACAATTTAAATAACGAAATACTTTGTCAACCCTTCCGTACTAAATAGAAACTAATTTCACCTCTCTCAATCAGTCATGTAAACCTTACACTCAGTAAATTCCAAGAAGTTCTTGTTGCTTAGCAACTTTTATACCATTTAATTGCTTCACACACTTCTAAAAGTAAGCACGCAAAACAATTACTTTTGTGAGCCACTGTTGCATACTTCGAGGCGCTGGACAATTATGCTGCAGTTACCTTTTGTGAGTTGCAAAAGTTTTTCAAAGCCACCGCTTACGCTGTTTTGGTCCACTGTGGCTTCGCATTTCTAACTCGCAACATAACTTTTCATTTATAAATGTCAAAATGAGAAATACAGGCCTTGCAAATAGTGTGTCTTCAATGGTGAACACGCCGCACCTCAACAGTTGTCTGCTTCCAACAGCAAGCTCCACTTGGCACAGCATCTCAAATTCACTATTCACTCTTTTCTGCTTTTTGATCTTCTTCCTCTCTTCTCTTTTTCTACTTCTCCAGCATACATAACTGCAACTGTCATTGTAAGTATGTATGCGTAAATGAAAAATTTTTAAATGATGTGTATAACAAGCTGTCGTTTAAGTTGAAATTGATTCCTGTGTTTTTCCAACTCTTCCTCACTTCTCTCCCCTTCCAACTACCATCACAACTGCCACAAACTCCATTTGTTTACACTACATCCATAAGACTTCACTAACAGTTACATGTACTACGCTTGACTTGCATTTACTCCCAACTGTTTGCTCCCAGGGTTTCAACTATTATGCTTCGATCGTTACGTATACGCCATGTCACCCCTGTCAACCCTGAGGGTTAGCACTTGATTGTTGATACTAATGCGGTTGTTTAAATCGCTGATTATGTGATATAAAATATTTTTATATATGTTGTCGTTATTTACAACAAATACGACTCCACTAGAGGCGAACAAAATTCATAATTTTGTGTAATGTGTTCCTTTTTAATTGAATATACGTGTACAACGGTGTTAAAGAAAGTTTTGAGGGATATAGATGGTTGAACAGGAGTAGTATAAACCTAGAAAAGAGCAACAACTGACATTTCTGAACAAATGTATAATTTTAATTACTTTTTCTATTAAAATAATATTCTACTTTATGCTCTAAATTAATATTTTGTATACTATATAACATACGTAGCTTTTTTCTGTTTTCTAACATTTTTAATTATTTATAACTTATCTTTTCAGGCCATAATTCTCAGCAAAGATTATTTGCAGTGTTTCATAAATAACAGTAAGTCTCCAAATATATTTTTCTATTAAAAAAATTATTCAATATTTATTCAGAAGCAATCGTCAAAACATTTTAATTTAGTACTAAAATTTCATTCTCTATCAACCCTCGCAGAAGTAAATCACTACAAAACTCAACTCTAACATTATATCTCATACATATACAAACTAAAATGAAATTTTTATCAAACAAAATTTGTTTTAGAACTCTGTACTAAATTGCTGAATTAGACAAATTAGACAAATAATATACATTTTCATAGTTTTACAACTTCTAATTAAAAAGAATGCAAAGTTTACTGTTGTTAGACAATTAATTGATCAAAAAAAACTCACTGCGCATCGAAATGTATTTTAGAACTTTGTACTAAACTTCTAAATACGCTCTGAAATAAAATTATACGCTGAAATTTCATAACTAACGAATATAATTACTTCTGGTAGACCGTATAAGTTACTAAAACTTACGCTTGTTCTAAATATAGCATAAAATAATATAAAATTGCAAATTAGTGCGATTTTCAATCTAAAATTACCAGATTGACCCTAAAACTTAAATAAAAAAAAAAAAATCCTGAAATATCCTTCCAAACTAAAAATTAAAAAATGTACTAAAACTTGGTATGCCAAAAAATTTAACCATTTGAAAATTTTTCTTCAGAAGAAATATATTTTCTCTTTTTAAACAATAACCTAATGATGTCTTAGAATCAGAATTGTTTAGGGTTTTACTTGATACTAAATTTGTAGTACAAATTATATTTCGTTAATACAACTATACACATTTCTGATAAATAATATTTCCATATAATTAAGGAACAAGCGCTAAATAAAATTAAATTAAATATTGTCTACTAAAAGTTAAAAAATGAATGTAATTTGTAATGGAAATAGTCTTGCACTAAATTTTATGATCTACTAAAGCTTTTCGGAATTTCCTGAATGAAAAATACTTAAATTAGCGTTAATATAAGTAAACACCATTGGAAATTAAATATTGTCTACTAAAAGTTAAAAAATGAATATAATTTGTAATGGAAATAGTCTTGCACTAAATTTTTTGTAATGGAAATAGTCTTGCACTAAATTTTTTGATCTACTAAAGCTTTTCTGAATTTTCTGAATGAAAAATACTTACATTAGCGTTAATATATGTAAACACCATTGGAAATTAAATATTGTCTACTAAAAGTTAAAAAATGAATATAATTTGTAATGGAAATAGTCTTGCACTAAATTTTTTGATCTACTAAAGCTTTTCTGAATTTCCTGAATGAAAAATACTTACATTAGCGTTAATATAAGTAAACACCATTGGAAATTAAATATTGTCTACTAAAAGTTAAAAAATTAATATAATTTGTAATGGAAATAGTCTTGCACTAAATTTTTTGATCTACTAAAGCTTTTCTGAATTTCCTGAATGAAAAATACTTACATTAGCGTTAATATAAGTAAACACCATTGGAAATTAAATATTGTCTACTAAAAGTTAAAAAATGAATATAATTTGTAATGGAAATAGTCTTGCACTAAATTTTTTGATCTACTAAAGCTTTTCGGAATTTCCTGAATGAAAAATACTTACATTAGCGTTAATATAAGTAAACACCATTGGAAATTAAATATTGTCTACTAAAAGTTAAAAAATTAATATAATTTGTAATGGAAATAGTCTTGCACTAAATTTTTTGATCTACTAAAGCTTTTCTGAATTTTCTGAATGAAAAATACTTACAGTAGCGTTAATATAAGTAAACACCATTGGAAATGTACTAAAAACGTTTAGTACTAAATTTTAAAACAATAATTAAATATCTTTCTGATAGTTTAGTTTATCTGAGAAACTAATTTATTCTACTCAGAATATGAGAGGTGTGTATCACATGTAAGCTTTTGTTTAAAAATATTTTCAGTACTAAATTTTTTTATGCTTTAAGTAGTTACTAAAACTTTTTTGTTTATGAAAAAATACTGAACTTAGTATACTGTTAGCATAACCAATTTAATATGTACTAAAATTTCAGTACTAATTCCATTTATACACATTAGTAAAAAAATACTGCTTTCTGAAAAATAATACGTGCTGACTGGATAGTGCATTAAAAGTAAAATTTCGAAGTAGTCATTTAGTACCAAACAAATTCGAAACTTTGTGCTTTTAAGCTTGCACCAAAATATTTTCTGTGTGTTTATGCTTTATTAGTACTCATATTTTCGTAGTTTAAGTATACCGAATAATTTAGTACCAAATTTTGTTTTTAGTACTTCTTAAATTTTGTACTAAAAATTACATTTGCAGTGAAATCTTGGTGTGTTGAGGCCTAAAGTGTCATTTAAGCTTTTGTTTTTTATAAATTCACTAGTAACAACAGACATGGCAGATTACACTGGTTTACAGCAAAAATGTTCCATGAACGCCACTATCCAATTTGTATGTGGAATCGCTCGCTGATTTCAAAAATCCAATTATTTTTTTTTTTATGGATACGTTTTTGAGATATTTGCAATTTACCGTTATTCGACCAAAAAAAGGTATCTTCATTTAATCATGTATATCTCACTGACCAGTTGAGCAATCTTACTGCAAATTATAGCAAAAAAATAAAAGTGAATGAAATTTCCTAAAAATATTGTCTACTCCATTTTTCCATAGGCCTTATAATTTCTGAGAAATTGATTAATCACTTATGAAAAAATTAAAAAAAAATAAACTTCGGCAAGAAAAAAATTTAAAACAAAAGATATTTTTTAAATTTTTTTTATTTTATATGAAGTCCTGTTTCTTTATAAAAAATTAAGCTACCAACGAACAAAATCCATGGATAAATAGGAAAGTTGTACATGATCAAATAAATATATCCAAGTCGCGCAAAGTCAATGCATACGTATATGCGTATGTAGTGTGTAAAGTAGGGGTGGGATATCTGGCTATACGCTGTTTCTGTTAAGTAAAAAGTCAATTTTCATATCGTTTTTAGTTTTTATAAACTCATTTATTTATATATTAGTAATATATATTAAAACAATGTGTTATTTTTGTCTTAAGTTGATGTTCTTACATTATAGTCGAAATGATTATGTGTTTTGTTTTGTCGTTTATTTAGTTTAGGATCGGTTTCTCTTATGAGAAACCAACAGTAGTCACCCATCATACCGACGTCCCAGAAACCTTGGTATCGATTCTCAATTAATTGCATTTGCTGGTGAAACCTTTCGCCATGCTCGTCACTTTCGTCTCTTTCTTTCTTTTCTCTTTCGAAGGAAGACAATGTATGTTATTGCAAAGACATTCCAGGATTATTCAAAGAATATAGGATTATTCAAAGAGAAATATAATTATTAAAAATAATTATTTTTTATTCTTTCAATTTTAAAATCACAACTCGACTATCTAAAATGTTTCATAATCAAATTTGCGGTGGTCCAAAATGTGGCTGCGTAATTGATAAAACAAATAGTCCAGTGAAAATGCACAGCAACCGCAGCCCGCATTTACGAGGCGATGAAATCCGTTGTCACAGTATCAAAGGCTACTTTGCAGTTGTCAAAGGCAACAAGTAGGGACAGCTAGCAATTGCAACAACAATAGCAATAGCTACAGCTTTGACAAGCGACTACAAGAGCTCTGATGGCCAGCGCCAGGCCAGCATGTTAGCTGTCAACAGCTGTCGACATAAATAATTGAAAAGCAAAAAGAGAGTGGGAGCGAAGATAAATCGAGCAGGCTTCTATGAATGAGTATGGATTCTATTGAGTATAATACTTAACAAAAATTAATCATTTAATCATTATGACTATTTTAGATTCTATTAACAACCAAAAACTGACCGCGCTACTGATCCCAAATTCAATATTTATATCGATTAATACAAGTCTAATTCATCTGAGTTAGGTTAAGTGCCTCGGAGCTCCCTGAGGAAACCCTTAGAAAGTGATTAAGCCAAAAGAACGGAAAGAAGAATTACTATTTCATAAAGGGTTGTCATACAAATTTAAATTAAAACAATAAAATCCAAGCTTAAAATATTAACAGAGGCGAGAAAATCTGGAAGCTCAGCCGCCAACAGTTTAAAGCCACAAAAACTGTAAATAAAGGAAGCACAAAAAATATTTAAAACCACCACCACTTTAAATTTGCAATTTTCGTAGCATACCTTTTGGCGAAAATTTAAACAAATTTGCTTATAAATTCATAATATTTTAAAGAACATAAATTGTAGCTAATATTTACACATTTTAGATACTGACAGACAGATACTGGACTTCTTGCAATACAAAACAATTCTGCGCTTAAAACTCTACAAACCATCTCTGATAAGCGCATTACATTTCAATTTGCGCACATTTATTTTCTCACCCCGAAAAGGCAGCAAAATTTTTATAAAAAAGCGACAATAAATGTCGAGCTACATAAAAAATTGGTCCATACTTACAGGCACGCAAAGTGCTTACAAATTCTTATCGTGCAATTTGTCAACAAAAGTGTCAGTTGAACATAATGCTGCAAATAAAAAGATGAAAAAGTTAAATGACACAACAACAGACGCAATGATCTATTGCGCGTGTACAATTTATGGGAATTTAAATAAAAACACACAAAATAAGGCCATCAAACAATGTAAATACAGTGGAACTTCTCTAACTCGAACCACCAAAATCAACAAAAAAACTTCGAGTTATGGAATTATCATTAAAACATATCAATTTTTAAAAAGCTGCAATTTTACTTACAAAATTTAAGTACTGTTTTACTTATTGACTTCACATAATGTTTTATGTATATGCGTTAAAACATGTATTCTGTAATTTATGAAATCCATAGTGTAATATCATATATTTTGGTTGGCCTCCATACGAATATAGGCACTCCTTTAAAATTGTTCCTTGATAGTAAAATTATGCCCTGGTCGAAAAGTTGGATTTAATGGAGGGAAATTTGCATGAAATTTGATTTCTAAACGCTATTGTCAATTCAAAAGTTCGGCTTATAGAGATATTCGACTTATAACATAAGATAAATAACTTTTATATATCCAGCCACTCACAATTTGCTAAAAAAAATTCTGAAAAAAACTCATGTCATAACATACTTTAAGGCGTACACTGGTTTGTCATGAAAAATTTGCTAACGAAGCCAACCAATTTGCACAGCATCTGGGGTGGCACGTCTGCATTATTTGCCAACTAGTCGACGGCTATCATTTGCCAGCAAGGTAATTTGGCTTACAAAGTCGTTATTGTCTTTAAACATCCACTGGCACACACATACACCCAACTCGTCAGGCACAACTGTTCATTTCAATATGCTTAAATATGCACTCGAGCAGATTCGGCACTTTCATCTGTGCTTTAAACAGTCATTTCTTGCCATTGCTGGTCAACGCGCCAGTCGCTCTACAACTTGGCTGTTGCGCCATTTTGGCTCGGAGACTGTGATTGGTGGCACAGTGGGGTGGGATGTACGAGGGCTGCCATATATATTTCTGGCCTAGGCAACACTAAGTGTTGCCAGGTGCAATCTGACATTTCCATTGGAAAGTTTTACATTGTTTAGCATAACATCACTCAGAACGTTTTGTCATTTAATCGTGAATTGTTTTATTTACAGGGAATTAAAAAATTAATCTCGGCAAAAAAATGGAATTAACTCATAAACATTTGCATGCGATCATTTTTCACAACATTCGACGTGGATTATCGCGACAAGAGTGCATCGATGAACTAAAATCTTTGTATGGCTATGAAGCACCATCCTATAGCACTGTGAAAAACTGGTACAACGAATTCAATCGTGTCCGACGCTCGCTCAAAGACGAATTCCGTGAAGGTCGTCCAAAAACAGCCATTGTGCCGGAAAACATCGATCACCGTACGTGAACTGATAATGCAAGACCGTCATGTAACATACCTTCAGATAGAGGCATGCCTACGCATACATTCCCACCAGCATACATTCGATATTGCATGAACACCTGGCCGTAAAAAAGGTTTGTTCTCGTTGGGTCCCGCACAATTTGACAATCGCTCAAAAAAAGGCTCAAAAAAAGTGCTTCGAAAATTGGTTTGAGCGTGTATAAATCTGGATGGAGAATATTTTGAAAAAACAATAAAAAAAAATGTTCGTTGATAAATATTCCTATTTTCATTATTAGGCCAGAAATATATACATATAGCAGCCCTCGTAGAATGTGTGGGGCAGAATATTTTAACATTTTAAATATTTTCTTCTAAAAAAAGAAAACATTTGGGATCTATGAAGCAGTATAAGAAATCGGTAGATTTGTACTAAAAATGATAGTACTAAATGTGTACTAAAATTTTGAATTGTATTAATATACTGAAACTCGAGCTCAGAACTATGTTTACTACTAAAATATAGTTTGTACTAATAGTATACTCTATAACCTTATACGTTAAAGTGTGTACTAAATAATTATCTTAGCAGCAAACATAATAAATTTTGAGATTTTTTAAATAATATTTTCTAATTGCGATTTGTACTAAAAATAAGCAGTGCTAAATTGTGTACTAAAAATTGCATATAGTACTTTTAATAATGTACTAATATTCGTGCTAAAGACTACTTTTTACTTAAATATGAAGAACTAAAATTTTATACTAAACTTTTCTTGTACTAAAAATATGATGTTTAACTTAAGACATGTACAAAATAATTGACTTTAGAGTAAAAAGCACAATCTTTGACTAAAAATAATACAAAATATTTTAAATTTGAGTGTTTTGTATTAAAAAACTAAAAAGTGTAGTGGGCATTACTATTTAAATATAAATATAAAACTTGCTTCAAATGCGTCCATAATTGAATTCCAAAATTTAATGTTTAAAACATTATTGATTATACTATACTTGATTTAAAGAAATATTTTTAGCAAGCTTGGCGCGCAGCAAACGTTCCAATGTAAGGCGCAGCCCACCTGGTATCCGCAGATCGCAAAGAACTGGTAGCAGCATGTAACGCAACTATGCGCAGGACAACAACACATAACACCAATAGAAGGCCAATATGTTGGTGGAATGAAGAGATAGTAACGCTGAGAAAGCTCTGTCATTTATCAAGACGTCGCCTACAGCGCAATCATGGTGGCGAAAACTTGAACAGTGTTAGAGAATATTTTAAAAATCATAAGAAATACCTGAAGTCAGCCATTACCTACAGCAAAAGAAACTGTTTTGAAAAGCCATGTAAGGAAGCAAACGTAGACCCCTGGGTAACAGCGTACAAGATATGTATGGAAAAATTCAAAAATAAGTCGCAGGATACTAAAAGCGCGGAAAAAGATGGAAAGGTGGTACACAAAAATACTGCGCACTGATTACCCTGGATGTTAAGAACGCGTTCAACTCCGCAAAATGGGCAAACATTATTAACACGTTATACAAAATATGCGCTTAATATAATAATGAGCTATTTTAAGAACAGAAGGCTGATATTCGATACGGGCGAAGGCACTAAGAGCTATTTTATTTCGAGTGGAGTACCGCAAGGATCGGTTTTAGGTCCCCTCTTATGGAATCTAATGTATGCTAAGAATACAACAACCAAAGAGCGTAAAATTAATAGCATATGCTGACGACCTCATAGTGGTAGCAGTGGCCAAGCACCTAGATGAACTCCGGAGCAAATGCAATGAATGCATAAATAGCCTACGCCAATGGTTCTCTTCCATGAATCTGGACCTAGCAGAGCATAAAACTGAAGTACTGCTCATAAGCACAAGAAAAATTGAGGAAACAATAACTCTGACTATAGAGGAGTGTTAGATTACTTCACAGCCACAGCTGAAGTACCTACCAATAAACGCAATATATAGACTGTCTGCAATAAGAGTAATAAGTGCTTTTCGAACCATATCCAGCGATGCTGCTGAAGTGCTGCCCAATATGCCCCCAATGGACATCCAGGGATATGAATTCGCGCGACTGCATAAGTTAGCAGCGCCCCCTATAGAGAATATAAAGTTAGATGAGAGGAAAACGAGCATCACGAAGTGGCAGCAACGGTGGGAAGCCTCAACCAAAGGACGTTGGACCCACAGACTAATACCGGACAACCATTCGTGGATTTTTCCAGTGCCCTCGCTTTATAGATATAAGGGAAAAGTTGAAAGAAACCATGGGTGGTAGATTGACGGTGGAAAATTTGACTGCACTTATGTGCCAGTCCTCTGTTAACTGGAAAGCTGTTAGCGAAGCGGCAGCCTTAATAATGACGGAACTGAGACATCTACAACAGATTAGGCGTCAGTCAGTCCGCGCTATAGAGGAGACTACTTAAATTGTCTTAACACTCCCACGAAGTAATACTTAATCAGGTGGTTCCGTTTGAGAGTTTTTTGTGTTGGGAGTAGTTAGGTTTCGCGGATTAAAGTTCCGCACTACGGCTTTCGATGCTTCCCCCTACTATAAAAAAAAAGACTGCTGTGTGTCTGTTAGTGTGTATCTGTGTACCTGTGTATCTCCTTAATAACCATTTAATTACTTATGATACTTACAGTGCGCGTGAGCGAATATTTTCAATGCTGCCGAACTTTTAGCACCTCGTGTGCCCCTGTAGATATGCTTTCATGTTTTGTTTTTTGTAAGTGCTGTAATTAATTGAAAACGCAGAATACGTGGAAAATTGAAAAATACGTTGATAAATAAGACTTGTGAGTGCAAAAAAATGTTAAACAAATCTCTGAACTTTGGATGTGTAATTAAGTGAATGCTCGTGTTTTCCATACTCTTTCATGGTTCGAACAAAAAAAAAATTTAAGAAAATTTAAAATTTTTCCTACTAAAAATGAAGGAATGCAAAGAGAAAAAACAACAACGAGTCTACTAAATTTATGCATATATTTTGTAAGTCAAAGTGAGCAACATGCGCCACAGTGTCGTTGCACTCTTGTAGGGACTCACTGGAATTGTAATGCTGACATACCTCAATTCAAATACTTTTCATTTCTTCTGTGCATTATTTTGAGACATTCCTTTGCTTAGCTAAAATTGTACGGTCTAGTTGTTTTGTTGCACAGTTAAGTTGGGATTTTCGTTTATAGTCCAAAATGCAGTTAACAGAATGAGACTTTAGATATACATACAAAAATAAACTGATTTTACGAAAGTAACTATGAATAACGAATAATACTCTCGCAATTGCTGTTTTATAACTTCTATTGAATCAAAATTTGAAATAGGTGGCAACCTTATTCAAAACAAATTTTGATTAAACTTGACAAACAGGTGGGAATCCGCTGTACACAATTTTTAATTATTCATAGTTCGCTATCAATATTATAATATTTTTTATATCATACACTTTTTATTTATTTTTTTTAACAAGTGACAACCTCTCTCAAAAATATCTATTTAAGGAAACTCTTTTAAATATGTTCATTTTGATGCTGTTATTAAATTAAATAATGAAGTCTTCTTTAATTAACAATTTAATTGGAATAAATAATTTTGAATACATTGCAACCCTTTTAACTTTTTTTCAAATAAAGATCTTTTAAGGTTTTTTGTATATTATATTTTTTACTTTTTTAACAGTTGGCAACAATTTTCACAAATAAATTTATTTGTATATTATCTTAAACCTTCTGCGTTTGTTAAGTTTGTATTAATTTTTACATTTTTTATTTATTTATTATTTTATTGATTACAATTTTAAACCACGTGGCAATATTGTAATATTTTTTGTATGAAATCATTCGATTATCACTGAGAAAAATAAAAATTTAATTTTTTTCAAATTTATTTATAGTACAGCCTGTGCGAATTGCGTGCGTGACGGAATTTCGTTACGCTACAAAATTGTTCTACATCTAAGCCTTAAAGCTTACACTTAAACGACGAAAATGGACGTGGTCCGACTCAGACTTTAATCATTTGACACATGAAATGAAGTAAGACTATTCCCACCCCTCAACTTGCGACAACATAAAAATAGCAATAACAGATAATATCTAGTTCAGCACACCATTCCATGTTGCACTTTAATAAATTACACGAAAAATACTCACACGAAATTGCTTGGCTGAGCAATTTCAACTAAAGACTCACACACACATATACATTTACTTAGCTTTTGCCCCACATCCTCACAGCCAACACTAATGTTGTACGAATGGATGAAAACACTCCAGCTCTGAAAGTGTTTGCTGCAGTACCCGCTGGAGGAAGCCGCGGAAGAGGACGACCTCCACTCCGGTGGAAAGACCAAGTGCAAAGTGATCTGGCTTCACTTGGTGTTTCCAGTTGGCGCCAAAAAGCAAAAGGAGGAATGAGTGGCGCGCTCTGGTGGATCCGGCTAATCGCTTAAAGCGGTTTCTACGCCAAATATATATATATATGTGTGTGTGGCACAATTTATTGTCTGATATATACTCCCTGTTTGTGTTCCAATTTTTGCTTGGGCAGCAATTTTCAGCTCATTCATGTTTGATATTATTGGCTTTGCAAGTGTTGGTTTATTATAGTTCCTGCTTCTACTTGTTTCTGCAGGTTCAATAAATTGGACTGATGGGACTTTGCACATTACTTGCTAACAAGGTTCAGGTTTTGAGAGTCTTTTAATTAAAGGTAGAAGAAAACAAACGTAGATCTTGCCTTCATTTATAAATGTACCAAATCATAAAAACTTTTCGATCTAACTGTATAGAACTAGGTAAATGGATAAGTAGAATATATTTTGGTATCAACGATTGTATAAAACATCTGGCTCAAGGACCAAATGTGTAAAACAATACAGAACACCAACTTTTATAAAACAGTGTAGTTTCTAACAAACCTTACCGCTGGTGGGGATAATGAAAGACTTGCATTGAGTGAAGATTTATTTCATTCTAATTTTATTTTCATTTTGTCACTGCTTAAATACAATTTTTGAATACATCTTAAGAACTAATTATATGTTTATGTGTGTATGTCTATATGTATATTTTATATGTTGCACGATAAGGGGTTATTTCAAATGCACACAAGCAATTGCCCAAATGTATTTTTAAAACCCAAGGGTTATCTTGTGCATACATATAAATACATATGTGTGATTATCAATAGTTGAGTGCATGCGTGTTGTATACAGATGCATGCGTGCCTCATATAAATGAATGTGTGTTGCATGTACATATGTGTGCCACATATAAATGTATGCTTGTTGCATATTAATGCATATATGTTATCTGTTTATAAACAAGACAAACAAGAGAAAGTGAGAAAAGTGACGTGACGTGTTTTTCTGGTGCTCCGCTTATGGCACCAAGTACAAGAGGAAAAAATACGAAATTAGTTCCTAAGTACGCGAAAATAAACACAGCGCCCACAGCATCACAGCAAAAAATCAAAACTGGTATTAATAAAGAAGCGGTGAGTGTTAAATCACTTATAAATATTTATTTAATTGTGCGAAGGTTCACAGAAAAGGGAAATAGCGAAGAGCGCATTATATTTTTAGCTCTCCCTGTGGATACCTTCTTGGATCCCACGATCCACAATCCACTCGAAGAGAAATTCCTGGGGATTTCATCCTGAGGAATTTCCGAGTATCACCTGTCCAAGTGTATTGCTGTAGAATTAGCTGAGGAAATGTCAGCTAAATCCAAAGCAACGTACGCCATCACTGGTAACAAGGAGGATTGTAGCCCGTTTACAAGGAGCAACAAAACCCCCCGATCGCCTGATCGACAAAGCGTAAAGACACTTAAGGTTACTGCATCAACAACGCATAATGTGGCCCCATCGATTGCGGTTTCACGCGAGGTGGCCCCTTTGGACAATGTCCCAATAGCAACTACTATCGCCAGCGTAGCCGAACTGACGCCAACCCAAGGCACCACTAACAACGAAATTGTAAGTGTAAGTGAAGGAGAGAGCACGCTCTCCGCCCTAGACACTCTCATCGACGAGTTAATCTTGCTCACGCATGGCCAAAAGCAAAGGCACGTAAATCAACACATGAAAAACATAATCGATAAGATTTCGCAATTGCAAAAACAAGCAATAACAGAGGTTAGAGAGTCGGCAATGCATCCGATCGTTTAGGCGAAAAGAGGTCTCACTGCATTCATTGATGAACCAATGACGGAGGAGCAGGCCCAACAACAATACAAACGATCTTGTATCAACTCACCAAAAACACGAGCAAGAACAAATTTAATTGGTCAGTTTAAACGACCAACAATAGCAAATGATGTCGCTAACATTGAAAGGTTTGAAGGCACCGAAAAGTCTCCACTAAGCACGCAGCCAATGAAAGGGCCGGATATTAACAAAGCAAAAACTAACCCAATGGATGAACAGTGGAATATAGTAGCCAAGAAAGCCAATAAGAAGTCCGTAAAACTGCCAAAATCAAAACCGCAAGCGATAGTGATCTCAAAAAGTGGGAATCTTACATATGCGGAGATTTTACGAAAAATTAAGTCCGATTCAACTCTCAGCGGATTCGGTAATATAGTCACGAAGATACGCAAAACGCAAAGTGGAGAAATATTGCTACAACTTAGCGGGGCAGTGATGCCAACCGACTCTCAAGAAAATATGAGGAAATGCCTTGGTAACCAAGCCAATGTCAAACTCCTGACCCAGGAGACTCTACTCGAGTGCAAAGACTTGGATGAAGTCACAAGCAAGGAAGAAGGTCTTTATGCCCTACAGAGACAGTTAGGAAATTCAGAGCTGACGATTGCGGCAATCAAGAGCTTAAGGAAGTCATACGGAGACACGCAAACAGCGCTCATTAAACTCCCTGTTGAGGCAGCTAGACAGCTTCTGCTGAATAAGAAGCTGAAAATTGGTTGGGTAAATTGCCGTATACGGGAATATAGACAACCACAACGATATTTTAAATGCCTTGATTTTGGGCACACTTCAGAAGCGTGCAAAAATGAAGACAGGTCCAGACTCTGCAGAAGATGCGGCGAAGGTGAGCATCAGGCAAAGGACTGCAACAACAAGCCCAAATGCCTGCTCTGCTTGAAAGCTGGCGCAAATGAAATCGATCACTTCACTGGAAGCGTCAGGTGCCCAGTTTACCAGAAAGCGGCTCAACAGATAACATGAAGTTTTTTCAACTTAACGCAAACCACTGTCAAGCGGCTCATGACTTGTTGAAACAGTCGGTTGCCGAAAAGCAAATCGATGTGGTCGTATTAAGCGAACCATATAAAATCGAACAAGACGTAACCTGGATAAGCGACACACAAAATAAAGCAGTTATATGGAAATGTAACCCTAACTTCCCACAATTGGAATCACCCTTCTCATCCGATGGATTTGTTCGCACAGCTGTTAATAATATTAATATATATAGCTGCTACTTACCTCCCAGTATCAATGATGAAGAATATAAGCGCATTATCGATAATCTGGTGGCCGATGCTCGATGTAAAACAAAAGTAATAATAGCTGGCGATTTTAATGCCTGGGCTATCGAATGGGGATGCAAGAAAACCAATAGCAGAGGAAAGACCTTACTAGAAGCCTTTGCCTCTCTGGATCTTGAGCTCCTAAACGCAGGCAAACAATGCACATTCAACAAAGGTGGCCGAAAATCGGTGATAGACCTAACCTTTGTACACTCAAGTCTAGTTCGTGGATCTCAATGGGAAATTAGTGACCATTACACCTTTAGCGATCACTATGCCATTATATTCGAGATAAATACTACACACGCACGACAGTGTTTACCGACCCTGAAAAGAAGTACCTGGCTACCCAAAACGTTCGACCGAGACCTCTTTGAAGAAGTCTTTAGACCCACTTCTCTTATCGACAATCTGTTGTCGGCTAACGAAGCTGCTTCTTCAATTATGAGCTGTATAAAGAGAGCATGCGACGCTTCAATGTCCAAGCAATCTGTACGTAACCACCACCCTCCTGTGTATTGGTGGAACGATACAATTGCGAAACTACGTAAAGAATGCCAGCATGCAAGGCGCTTATACCAACGATCACGTGGTACCTCAGAGTATACTATCCTCCAAATACACTTTAAGAACAAAAGAAAATCCTTAAAACAGGCGATTAAGAAAAGTAAGCAGGAATGTTTCCTCAAAATGTGCGACGACGTTGAAAATAATGCTTGGGGACTCGCATATAAAGTGGTAATGGGAAAACTCCGAACTCGCGGACAAATGCCAACCTCCCACTCAACAATCGGAAGAATAGTTTCGGTACTCTTTCCAACCCGACCCCAACTCCAACAGGAGACCGTGAGAGTACAACAGAACCAAGGTATACCTGATGTTACGGATGAAGAAGTTCGAGAAGCAAGCGATCGGTTAAACCCATCTAAAGCCCCTGGACCAGATGGAATTCCGAACATAGTGTTAAAAACATCGATTGTCAGAAACATAGACCCATTCCGAACAATGTACAACATATGTATTCAACAAGGCCGCTTTCCTAACATATGGAAAAGGCAGTACTTTATATTGCTGCCAAAACCTAACAAACCAATGACAGAGCCGTCCCACTTCAGGCCTCTCTGCATGTTAGACTCCGCGGGAAAAATTTTAGAGCGGATCATATACCAACGGCTAAACAAGGCAATCGACGATGCCGGTGGACTATCCCCAAACCAATTTGGATTCCGAAAGGCAAGATCCACAACTGCAGCGGTAACCCTAGTAAAGACCCTGGCTGAATGGGCTATAAGCGGAAAAAGATGGAAGGGAGGCACAATACAGTACTGTATGGTTGTAACCCTCGATGTTAGAAATGCATTTAATTCGGCGAACTGGCAGAGTATATTGAGTGCACTAAAAAGCTTCTCCGTACCTCAATATCTTTACAACATAATTGTAAGCTATTTCGAGGAAAGAACTCTGAGATATGATACAAACAAAGGCACATAAAAATACAAAGTCACTGGTGGAGTACCCCAGGGGTCCGTACTTGGGCCTCTACTCTGGAACATAATGTACGACGGAGTACTACGACTCAAAGTACCCAAAAATGTTCACATCATCGGTTTTGCAGATGATATTGCTGTTGTTGTTATAGCAAAACACATTCAGGATATTGTTATGATAACCAACAGGACAATAGCGTTAATAGGCGACTGGCTCGAAACTCACGGACTGACCCTAGCAGAGAATAAGACCGAAGCGGTACTTATTACCGGCAGAAAAGTCCGCGAAGTTGCCACGTTCAGCACAAAGGGGGTGAACATTACTACACAACCAGCAATCAAATACTTGGGTATTATTCTTGATGCAAGGATGTCCTTTAAGGAACACGTAGCATATACATGCGAAAAAGCTACAAAAGTGTGCAGAGCTTTGACTCGTTTAATGCTCAATACTCGTGGGCCAAAGCAAAATAGAAGACGACTACTAGCTGGGGTACTTAAGTCCGTCGCTCTGTTCGGCGCCCAAATTTGGGGGAAAGCCCTCGGAATAAAATCATATCGTCGGGGCCTTTTCTCCACATATGCCACTTGCGCACTGAGAGTATGCTCCGCATTTCGTACAGTATCGGAAGACGCTGCTTTAGTAATTGCGGGCTTACACCCCTTAGACCTCTTAGCCAAGGAGTTTCAGTATGTGATGAATGATAGTTTACCACACACGACACTAAAAAGAAGTGCCAGGGCTGAAACGACCAATCGCTGGCACAAACGATGGGAAGACAGTGGAAACGGGCGTTGGACATTTCGTTTGATCCCAAACATTGAACCTTGGTTATATAGAACGCATGGTGAATTGGATTTCCACCTAACTCAAATCCTCACAGGACATGGCTGTTTCAAAGCATATCTGAAACGATTCGGGCACGAAACTAACGATATATGTGATTATTGCGGAGGCGCAACCGTGGAAAATGTAGAACATACATTCTTCCATTGCCCGAAATATAACCATGAGAGGCAACATCTCAAAAATTCGCTTGGTATAGACCCTACTCCAGATAACCTAGTAAACCAAATGGTCGAATCGGTAGAGAAATGGAAAGCAGTTTGCGAAGCTGCAGCCAGAATCATGAAATCACAACGAGCCTGCGAACAGCGGCGGAGAAGTGAGCTGTTAAATACAACGAACAACTACGACCTGAACACACTATCATTGACGTGACGGGAAGGGTTGGCGACGAACAATGTACTAGGCGGGGTATTAGACCAACAGAGGTGGGGCCAAGTAAATGCAACTTGTGACTGAATGCATTTTGACCACCACGTACGTATGAGTGTAACTCAACCATCATGAACGTAACTATGATAACTCTAATCACCGTAAATACATACATTGAGTTTTAAATATTATTCTCATATATAATATTAACTCCGTTATAGTTAATCACTATAGTCCTGATACCGATATTTCATTGCTTGTTCGAATTTTTTCTAAATTCTCTAATTTTACTTATTTCTTCGTAGTGCTCGAGAACTCATACCCATAGCTTCCTATTTATGTTCTTTACATTATTCTTGATACTCTGCCAACTTTTAAAGTCTGTTCTAGGTTATGTTAGATTCTTAGGTTCCATAATGCGGAGTTTAGACAGCAGTGAACAAATCCTGATGCAATAAAAAATTCGGAAGATCGTTCTAAATGCTCATGCGAGTTCCAGTAACCGCAAAAAGACAACAGTACTCAGATTAATCTCATCTGATGAAGTAGGTACCAAATCACCTTTCCTTGGAGCCGAACCCCTCAACTGGTCGCGAGTGTACGGTAAGTGAACTTAAGGCTAGTATTGATTAAAGAAAAAAAACTTTTTCAAAGTTCTGGCCAATAGAAACTGTAAGCTGGTAAGGAAAGTCTTGCCTTAAGAACCTAGTAAGAAAAAGATAATTCGAAAAGTCATCTGGGGAAAGTGTTGTTAAGAACACTGCACACAATGTTATAATAAAACAAGTAAGGAAGGGCTAAGTTCGGGTGTAACCGAACATTTTATACTCTCACAATTTATTTATATAACTTTATTTATATTATATAATACACAATTTGACCCACATATTCGTCATATATATTGTATAAAGTCTATTGAAAGTTGGAAACCATAATATTGGGTTAGAAGCACCGAGGTCCTCGTGTTCGATATATTGGGTCTTAAAAACATATGGTCCGATTTCGGTGATTTTTAGAATTGGGCTGCCACACTATTATCATAGTATTTGTGCAAAGTTCTGCACCGATATCTTCACTAGTACTTACTTTATATATTGTAAAGTAAACGATTCAGATTGTCTTCAAAGTTCAGGTATATAGGAAGTAGGCTTGGTTGTGAAGCGATTTGGCCTATTTTCACAACATATCATTGGGATGTAAGGAAACTATTACAAACCAAGTTTCATTGAAATCGGTCCAGTAGTTCCTGAGATATGGTTTTTGACCCATAAGTGGGCGACGCCACGCCCATTTTCCATTTTGTAAAAAAATCTGAGTGCAGTTTTCATCTGTCATTTCTTATGTGAAATTTAGTGTTTCTAACGTTTTTCGTTAGTGAGTTAACCCACTTTTAGTAATTTTCATCCTAACTTTTGTATGGGAGGTGGGCGTGGTTATTATCCGATTTCTTTCATTTTTGGACTGTATTAGGAAGTACAAAAATCTTTGTAGGGGGCGGTGCCACGCATACTTCCCCAAAAAAATTTCATCCAAATATGCCCCTTCATAGTGCGATCCCTCATACCAAATTTTATTTCCACAGCTTTATTTATGGCTTTGTTATGGCACTTTATGTGTTTTCAGTTTTCCCCATTTTGTGGGCGTGGCAGTGGGCCGATTTTGCTCATTTTGCTCGAAGCAGCCTTCCTATGGTGCCAAGAAATAAGTGTGTAGTTTCATCAAGATATCTTAATGTTTACTCAAGTTACAGCTTGCACAGACGGACGGACGGACGGACAGACAGACATTCGGATTTGACCTCCACTCTTCACCCTGATCACTTTGGTATATATAACGCTATATCTAACTCGTTTAGTTTTGGGTGTTACAAACAACTATAATACGCTCTTTAGCAACATTTGTTGCGAGAGTATAAAAAATATTTTAAAAGTGAGAAAAAATCTTTAGGATTTTTATATTAACATTTAAAAACTATATTTTACAATATTGAAGCATACCTTTAGGCTTACTTTGGCAGAATATTGCGTGTAATTTCACAAAATTACATAAACAGAATTTTAATAGCAAATGAATTTGGCATATTTTTACTTTTCGCTGAATTTGTACATTTCATAATTTAAATATTTTATTAAAGTTGCGAAACATTCCCGGAAAAGTTCGAGAACCCTTTCATACATTCATAATTAAAACTTT
Source organism: Zeugodacus cucurbitae (assembly GCF_028554725.1). Classification (NCBI taxonomy): domain Eukaryota; kingdom Metazoa; phylum Arthropoda; class Insecta; order Diptera; family Tephritidae; genus Zeugodacus; species Zeugodacus cucurbitae. The sequence goes on from NC_071671.1 coordinate 20,753,655, forward strand.
TCACTTTTCTACTCATTGCTTCTTCTTTTCCCCATTGCTGCCTCAGATTACTCACAATTAAAGCGCGACATTCAGAAATAGAAAAATCCATTTTTTCTTTGCTAATTTTATTTTTAAGCATTTATTTTTGATTAGTATGCAACCAGGCGCACCGCTGTTGTCGACTTTTCGCAGCAACGACTGTTTAGTCATGTGGAATATATCTCTAGTTACGGCTTAATGACCAAATATTTGCTTGAGTAACTTTGCTTGGCTGCCGGCAAGTCTGCGCTGACGGCGCGCTCATCCCGAGGTACTCAGCGGTGCTCTTCGCCACGCTTATTATCCCAGAAGTATGCCTTTCATAATCGTTTGCTGCATTTCCGTTTTGACTACTATGACAAGCTTTTACATTTATTAAAGTAATCGCCACAATTAGTGCACAAATAAGCACTTAACTATGAGTTTCCGAATGATAGCGCCAAAAAGTATGCTCTAATTGATGAAAAGTTACAGCTTAGCGAAGGAAATCACGATAATTCGTCATTAAAAAGTAATTTAAAATGCTTCAAACGCCTGTATATTAGGCATATAACAAATTTTGACGAAAAATTTGGCATACCACCACGTGGTGACAAATATTGTACAAGTAATGAATATCACTTTTTTAGGTGATTTCGGTTCAAAAACATTCCGCACAAAAATGGATTTCTAAAAAAATCAAAATTTATTTTATTATTATTATTGTTATATTGAATCAGAATTTTCTGAAGAAAAATTAGTTTGGGGTGGGTGGGGCACTTCCCCTAGGTCCATTAAAAGGCGTTAGGAATAATAGGAAGATTATTAGTTAAATAAATATCTATTATTATGAAGAAAAACGTGTACAGTGTACAAAATTTTTTTTTTTTTTTTCAGCAGTTCTGATAAAAAAGTAATTTCGTTTTGCGCGGAAACTTTTTTGGAATTTTGCAAAAAAAAAATAATGGGGTTCACACTTTTTTATTCTCTATTCGACTATGGTATGCCGTTTTTCGTATTTGCAAAAATTGTAAAAAGTTATATGCCTACTGTATATATCCTAGCCCACTAGCTCGCCTGGCATAGCAACATCAGCGCCATGGTGCTGGAGTGCCTAAAAGTGTATATATTTATGTGTTAGGCAGCAGAGTTCGCTGACTTCTTGGCAATCTGAATATGTAACGTTTTACAACGTGTCCGCATATATTTAGGCGCAAATACATATTTTCTCAAATTTACATGTATGCGATTTGGTTTTAGCTTAAAAAAGCGATAGCTTACGAATTTATTATTATTTGTGCTTGTTTTTCGTTCGTAAAATTGTATTTTAGTATCTCGTTAGGCGCGCTATAGAGTTACACGTAGGTGTGGAGATATTCGAAAGTGTTAGGAAAATTAATTTCTGTCGTTGGCAAGTTCTTTTGGGTAATTTTTAAAATTGTTGTTTTATATTTTTCATATCTAATTAATCTTTGCATTAAAATACCTGAGATACATTTTGACTCCTAAGAAGCACCCTTTACGATGGAAAGTAGATATTGCACACGGTCTCTCTGAGTAATTTTTATTTTGGTTTAACAGGTTTAAGGTTCTAAAAATAAACTTTCTGCCTCTTCGAGCTTTTGAAAGTTTTATAAATTTATAACCTCACGCAGACGAGATCATGACTTAATTATTTGTTTTCTCCTAATATGCGAGAGAGTGTTGATACCATTATTGAAACTCTCTCTAAACATTTTTTACCTCGGTATGAAAGGTTCGGAGTACTCCACAATGCTCCGAGGCTCATGCATTTATTACTCCTTTTTAACATAGCATGTCCTTACGAGGGATCACTCCTTTTGAGCTCCAAATGGGACGCAAACCGAGCATTCTTTTGAGCTCTTTTTGACCTCCGAAACGAGAGCAGAGGGAGTGATCTTTTTTATCTCCAGAAGGAGTACAAAAGGAGTAAGGATTTTGGAAGAGCACAAAAAGAGTAATGATTTTTGCCTCCAGAAAGAGCACAAAAAAGAGTAATATTATTTACACCCAAAAAGAGCAGAGAAAAATATAAACTGTTTTTTAATAATTTAATTCAGTGTTTTAATTTTCAAAATTTGTACATGCATAGTAATAATGATTTAAAATCAAGTTATGATATAGGAATTTTCCTGAGACGAAGCAGATTTTATTGAATAGGTCTTTCGGTAAAAAGTTGCCTTACATTTTTGAAAGGCCAGTTTAATCGCTTTTTCAAAATCCCCGTAAGTCGAATATGTTTCTTTAACTGATTCTGCAAACAATGAAAAAATACATATATATATGTATAAGTTATTTAAGATAAAATATACAAAACTCAGATCTTACCGAAAAAGAAAAAGTTAAACAGTCTGTATTTATTTATCGTTTTATGTTTTTTGAGCCATCCCTATTTATTTTCAGCAAAACGTTATCGTCAAATATTTTTGTTAAGCCTTTTTCCAGTTTGATATTATTTATCCTGGATTTTATGTAGCTAATCTGGAAAACATTAAGAAAAACATTAAAAACTTCAAACAACATTTCTCTTTAGAAAAAGAAATGATATAATTGGTCTCACCACTTCGAATTCCGGTTTGTTTTTGATCAGCTCTTCTGCTGAATCTATCTCCACCAGAGAATTAATTGGAAAAAATTGCAAGTCGATCGTAGCTGGGCGTAAGGTCTTACCAATCGCTTCCAATAATACCTTATGTTTGCACATAACTATATACTATATATTCACGATACTACAATAATGTTCACGCGTTGATTACAAAATTCAGACTATTTTAAAGTGGCAAAATACGCTTTTATTGTAAACAAAAGAATTCCACAAAAATTAACAGTTATGATTGGCCGTTATGGTTAATCCGTTAATTCTATAGAAGTATGCGTTAGAAATGTATCAATAAGCGAGGAAACGATTTTTGTAAAAACTAACGAAAATGCTTCATTGCTCACTTAATGCTCGAAATGGATAAACAAGTAATTACTCCTTTATTACTCGATTTTGGTATTAATCCAAAGATTTTTTACTGGCTTATTACTCTATGCTCTCTAATCCACTTGTAACTTGATCTAACAGATTTCAGCATCTAAAAATAGAACAGCTTAGAAAGCTCTGGAATCTTATATACATTAATAGAAGTTCCATAAAAGTTGAAACGAGTGCCCATTTAAAGCTCACGGTTTCAAAAATTGTTATTATAATCTCGTTGTAGAGCTAGCTTGTAAAATTATGAAAAACAACTTGAAAGAATGAAAAACACCTCACATCAGATAACTTTGATAAAGCTCATTGCATCTGCCTTTTTGTTCGTCAAAACAAACTGCTCATAAAGATTAGACTTTACAATTCTGGTTAAATTTTGTCTAAAATTATTGGTTATGATTTCTGCAAAATTGCTCAAACAGCATCATGACAATCTATTACGCGCGCCATTGAGCAGAGCAGCGAAAAGTCAACTGCAGTAATCCACAACGGAGGCAAGCAACGGCATTCCACGGAAATAAAAATTAAAATAAATGAAAGATATTACAGTTGGAAAAATAATTATATATTATATTTTACTGTAGGTAACGGCGTTGTGAAGTTGTGAGTCAGCAGCATAATATTTTGGAGTTTATTTGGTTTTTTCATAAGGTGGATGTTTTTATTACTTAGGATGATTTCGATCTATCTTTTTTATTATTTTTGTATTTTTACGATAAAACCAATTCAATCACTTGACAAAGACACGTCTTCTGGGCAAACGAAAGTATTAAGTTAAGTAAGTGAGTGTCATGATTCCAATAATTACAATTTAAAGATTTAAAGGCTTTTTCATTTATTTTATTTCTTAAACAAAAATTCATTATACTCTGAGCTTAAAGATTCTGCAATTCTTTAGTTTTATAAAAAATATGGTATTTTATGTTAACAATTCACTCTTCACTGCTTATTACCACCTTTATCATTTCATTTTACTCGTTACTTAAGGGTTTATGCTAATAAATATTTAAAATATTTATGGTAAGACAAATATACTAAATTACATATATTACATATATATTACAATATTTTTTGACTTTAGAGCTTTTTAGCTACATTTATATCCACTTTATACCGCTTAAGATATCATAGTTACATGTTTACAAATATTTTTCAACAAATATTTTTCGAAGAAAAATTTTCATCAATTTAAAATAAATACAAGATTTAAATTATGTTCCTTTTCGATATCGTTTTATAATTTATAATTCAACAACAAATGGCGCTCATTTGTCATCAAAATCTATCAAAAGCTTTTAAAAATTGATTAAGCAAATTTAACAAAAATAAAAACTCTCGAAAATCATTACAACCCACTTTCTCATTGCATAGAATATTCAGTATCAAACACTCTATTCAATTCGTAAATACTTAAATACATAGCGCCTAAAGGCCTAAAGGCGCCTCTTAAGCGGCTACTTGCTTTCGGCCAACGGTCAGCAACGCCACAGCATTCGTAAGCAATCAAATTTATAAATATACACATTTGTTAAACTGGGATTTGAACGGATGAGCACATCAATAGACAAATACTTTTTTGACGATTCTATAAATGTCGTACACGAGGCGTTGTACACGAGCCAAGTTACCGATTTAGCTTATATCAAGCTTGTGTGTCGCATTTTGTTGTATCGGACATTTAGAGTAGCAATTTCAGTTTTATTGCCTACGCACATTTTGCTGCAGTATAATGTAGCTTAGGTGTCTATTTTTGGGAGCGCAGCAAATTGGATTAGTCTGTATGTTGCACAGTGTGTTGGATATTAGATGGTCTAAATTGGTGACAGACGGATATTTGTATATTTTAATCGTTGGTATTCATATTGTTTGGCGAAAAGGTTGGCGCGTTGAAGGCCATTTTTTGGCGAGATGATAAATTGCTCGCCCCAAAAAAATGCATTAAAAAAGAGCTATGAAGTTTTTATGCAGATATTCGTGGGTTTTCATGGAAAATACCCAAAAACCTTAGATGTAAGCTGAAATTAATTAAGAGATTAATATTTGAAATAAATGATGACAAGAAAATATTAAATTGATATAACAATTATTTTATGAAATTATTATCCTGTCCAAATTAAGTATTACGTAATTGAATATAAAATCCGCTTTCAGTAGCGTTGTTACAAAGACAGATCCCCAAAACTGCTTCTCAGTAGAAGTGTTGTGCGAATAGTGTCATCTAGATGTATAACTAGTTAATAATAGGACAACAAGAACAATTCTCCCGAGTCAGAACTATTTTGTTGTCAATCTAGTATGGGAAATTGTCCAATCCTTGCTGAACTCGGCTGAGGACCGACCGAATAGAAAGAAGGACAGAACGCGCATCTACTCCCAGACCGGTTATAATGATAAAAAACCTTTCCCAGCTATTCTATTATGATAACTTTCCCACATGAGACTTACTTACCATAGATCTCGATGTAATCTATAGGAGAGACAAGCAATAACTAACTTACTTCGGTGGTACTCGACAGGAATTAGCTGTGTATTGACTTGTACGACAAAATTACAAAAAAAAAATATCTTCTTCTTTCTTAAGATGATGTTCTTTCAAAGCTTTCGTCAAAGCAAAAAAAGTTAAGGCAACTGTATAGTACCATGGTAATAATGCGTTTATTTCTTACATAGCATAGTCCTATATACTAGGATAACATTATCTGTTTTACTGTTCGAGACACACAGTACTACACAGTCTATAAGGAGGACTACTTAGTATGGAGAGTATTTTGGAAGCAACATTTCAGATATGATTCAAAATGAGTCGTATCATCCAAGAATCCAGATCGAAACCTAATTGTGACTTATTCCTTTCATAAAAAAAAAAAACTACTGTTAGATGTAGAGTCTCTACTTATCTTCTAATAATATAGCTTTGGTCTCCTTTCCGATATTTATACAGCATACACTTAACCTTACTTTCTTTTCTTTTCTGAAGCTTAAACTGCCCGTGTCTCAACCCTTCTTCTCTAATTTGTTTTTGTCGGTTACCCAGCCATTTTTCAAAGTCGCAATTAGCAGAAACTTTGAACCGGACCTAATCAGAACTCGGCCATTCTTATTTGATCTCTCCTTAACCATAATTATTAACACACTTTTTTGATCTAACTATTCTGACTAATGACTCAAATATCCACTCAAATTCAAACTTATTATTTTTTAATTAATGTTGGAAAATTCTTTCGTACTCTAAACCATTGTTTCTCTTAGCTTTTGCCTCTTATTGATTTCAGGTGAATTTTAGCACACAGTCTCTGTTAGCTCAGGTGGTGGAGTACGGTGTGCTTCGTTTCGTATTTGTGGTTGGCCGTGGGGAAATAGAGGGCGCAATTGATTCCACACAGAGTAATCCAAAATAAAGAACAAATATGCTTTATAATAATTATAATTTTATTAAATAAATTGGAATTTCACTTACCACGTCTGGATCGGCTAAGATGTCGCAAAGGAAGGGAGAAGTAAGAAAAAGCAAAGCAAGAGCGCAACTTCAAATATTTAGTTGCGTTCGAATTAGACTTCGACTTCCGACACAGACGTGGCAGTGAAAGTAGGCGGGGGCGGCGTCAACATTCCGCCCGCCTTGCAGTATTACTGCAAATGCAGTTTACAATTAATTAATTATTACTTAAAACTAACATGCGACTGGCTCCTGTACTTCCTCTGGCAAGCGATGCATTTCTTGCAGATGGGGTGGCCGACGAGACGAATCGAGTCTGGTTCGGTCCGGGAAATGCCGCTGAGACAAATGGAGTCTTAGACGATCATTGCCATGCCAGCAAACTGCATAGAAATTACCACATTCCGAGGTCGGTGAGACGACTCCAGTCTAACTCGATCCTGGGTAAATGGTAAATGTCAGAGGCGTAGGTAGCCAGTGCATTTTATTGGGCCGATATTATACGACGCCGGATATTACATATCCCAGCGTCGTATTTTGGGCGACGAGTTGTCCCACTGTCGCTGGTTGTAACCCTGGCAGTATGAGCCGGGAGTAGATGTCCGCTCCTAAAATTACCTCGACTGGCGCTGACTTGTAGATGTCGTTGTCTGCGAGTCTTAAGTTCTGGAAGTGTTGAAGTGTGTGGACTTCCAGAGACCTTACTGGCGTCGGTGGTAGTTGATGACGTTGTATTTGTGCAGTTACGTATATTTCTGACTGTCCACCTTGGTTGTCTCGAAACATGAGATCGCACACTCGGCTGTCTCCACGGGCTTGTGTGCGGAGTCGCAGTCGTGAAATAGTGGAGGCGAGAATGACAGTGGATGGACTGACCGGGTTAATCATGGCTCGCACTGTGATAAACCTGGTTGCAGTGCGTATCTTGATTAAGGCGGTCGGTGAAAGCGCTATTTTTTGCTGCCAAGGTAGTGTTGCGTGCCTATCCTTGATGATACGGCGTGCGTCTGCTTGACTTCGAGCACCTCGTCCACACCTTCTCTTCGGACGGGGGTCCGGGTAATGTCGCTGAGACGAATCGAGTCTCAGTCGATCGTTACCATGCCGCCAATCCGAATAGAAGTTACCAGCACGCCGAAGTCGGCGAGACGAATCGAGTCTGGCTCGATCCTGGGCGTGTGGTATGCGGGAGAGGCATCGTTGGTCAGAGCTTTCCCTTGGTTGCATGACTGATGACGTCGGTTGACATGGTTGAGAAGGTATCGAATCCGTCGTAGCGATGGTTTCCTCTTCCATTTTCGCTGCCTCTAGCTCGACTTGTTGTGCCCATGTTAAGTCTACGACATCCTCGTCTAGTTCTTCAGCATCTGAACTAATGCCATGGAGCATTGTATGGTGAGGTCTGCCGCAATGTTTACAGCGTATTACACTGTCGCACTCATCCTTTGAGTGGTTCGAGGCAAGGCAATTCCTGCAGTAGCGGTATATTAAGGTTGTCCTCAGCCTAATTTCTGGGGACATCTGGGCACCAGCGAAGAAGGTGACTTTCTATGCATAAAGGGCAATTGATGGTCGTCATTTTGAATAATTTCTTGAATGAAAAGAAAATTATTAAGGTGTGAATGTAAAAAATAAGTTAACATTGATTGGGTAAAATGACATTTTTTGTGATAGGCCTACAAATTAAGCCGCGTTGTGTTTTGATGTCCACAACTGGAATCGTTGGTCGGTCCCTAGATATATTTTGGTGATCCTGCCCAATCTCCATTCATTTGGAGGTAAATTTTTATCACGAACTACCACTAGGTCGTTTACTTGGACGTTCTGTTGGAAATGTTTCCATTTCTTTCGTTTCTGTTTCAGTGCAATATGACGAGATGCTCCAAAAGTAGTTTCTGCTGGAACAATGTAACGCGCTTCGCTGTTTCTAATGGTTGTTTTTGAATATAACCTGTCACAATATTGTTCTTCTACAGTGAGAAATGGTTTTTAGGTATTTCTTCTAGTTCCCGGAATTTGGAAAGCTGATTATCTAAAGATACCTCGTTGAAATATGTGACGTAAGTCGGTTTATTCTTCGTTTCTTCGGAGGGAACAGAACCTGTTAAAATCCAGCCGAACACTGTACGTTGAGCAATGAGGGAACCGAAGATCTTTGATTTTACCCCGTTTAATATGATTTTCGGGTAGATATCCCCTCCGATCTACAAGTCAACCTTTTGACTCGTATGGAAATTATTATCCGCTAAGGGGATATTGGGTAACCTTTTAACAATTGAAGGGTTGATTGATCTGGAAGGAAGCAGTCCAGTCAGTTTTGGTAGTACCAACGCTTCCGCTTCTAATTTTAAACCTTTGTTACGGGGCGAGCCAATCGTGATTGGACATAATGTTTGAACTCGTCCCGACACGGTATTATTCAAACCCGAAACTCGTGCGCTGACTTTCCTGCTTGTCAGATTTAAGCGTTTTTGCAAACTGTTGGTAATGAAGGTTCCTTCAGATCCCGAATCGATCAGGGCTCTGACAGTGAAGGTGTTCTCGTTGTGACATATAGTCACCATAGCTGTACCTAAGAGCATGCTTCGACTGTTAGGCACATTTGATACATTGGCCTGAATGGAGGCCACATGAGATTTAGTGGAAATCTCAGTCAGGTCTGTGCTGGCGGGTGACTGAGCTATTTCCTCACTCTGATCCCGGTGAATCATAGAGTGATGTCTCTGTTTGCATTTAGTACAATTGAACATACTTGTACAATCTTTGACTTCATGTGTGTCCGATATATAGTTTAAGCAGACGTGAAGTTTTCTGACCGCATTTAACCTTGCGTTAGGCTGCATCTCTATAAATCTTTGACAAGTTTTTAAAATGTGCGATTGAGATGAGCAAAGTTTACATTTAAGACTGTTTGTCTTGACGTGATGGGAATTTATGGGTTTGGACCCTGTCCTTGATTGCAAGGTTGGTGTCCGACCTTCATCATCAGCCGACTTAACCTTGGGTTGAGTAATCGACTCGCCTTTGAGGTTTGATACTCTCTCTAGCGTTTTAACCCGTTTGGTTAGAAATTTGTCTAACTCAACCCATTTTGGGATCTCTGAATCCGAATCCAGAGATTGTTCCCAAAGCGACAGTGTATAGTCAGGCAATCGGATAGAACACAAATACGTAAATAAGGCATCCCAGCTATCTATATCGATGCCATGTATTTGTAAAGCTGAAATGTAGCTATTTATCTCCCGCTGTAAATTTCTGAGTTCGGCCTCAGATTCAGTTGAAATGTGCGGAAGCTTGAATAATAAATTTAATTGCGTATTGACAAAAACTCGTTTGTTTTCATATCTACACAACAAATTATTCCAAGCCAATGCGAATCCATCATTCGTCAGAGGCGCTTTCGAAACGATAGCTTTCGCCTCACCTCGGGTTTTTTGATTAAGGTGGAATAACTTTTCGACTGGGGATAACCTCGAGTTGTTCCCATAAATCGCGGCAAATAGATCCCTAAATGAGGGCCATTGCAACACGTCGCCATGAAATATTTCTGTATCACATAGCGGTAAGTTGAGGGAATACCTCACGGGTTCTGCCGTTTGTTGCAACCGTTCAGGTTGAATTACTGTTGAATTTGAACTTGGGCTTTGGTTGAACCCGTGAGGTTGTGCAATGTTCGCCCATCAAGGCCGCACAACACACGTATGCGTGGTAACTGTTGGTATATTTAAGTTTTATGTCCTCAATTGTTTTTGTATCGGAAGAATCCACCATTGGCAAACATAACTTGTATTCCGACTTTATCTCTGCCCACAGAGATTTCAGTTCGGCTTGTTGTACTTCAAGAGAGTAGTCACTTTGGTTGTTTGCAGTTGGAGCAAAAGACTCCTCAAACTCCAGTATAGCGTCTGCAGCTATGATAAAGGCCTTGATGGATTCCATTGTATTTAACCGAAACTGCAAATATGTTGCGCAAAATCGTTTCTAAAAATTTAAAATTTGATTTAAATTTGAAAAAAATTGCAAATATGTTGCAATAAGTTTAAAAGTTACAGTACCAATCACGGAAAACTGCAAACTGAATTAAGGCGATGTTTAGTTGTGAAGCGTACAAATCTTTCGAAATAAAAATAATAAATTTACGAAAAAATGTTTTTTTTTTTTTTGTTTAAATATACACTATCCAAATTAAATTACTGCAGAAACAATCAAATACGTTTCGTTAAAATTTGTTTGAAAAGTGCTTGCTGGGTAATCGTCCCAATGCACTTGTACGCCTAGTGTTCGTATAAGTACACAAACAAAGATTGATGTGTGCGTAGTCACTCTTTATTAAATCAAATTACAAATAAAATTCACAAATACTTATTTGATCTATTCAACTAATTCACTTGCACTTTGGTTTATGGGGTTGTCTCCGCACTAGTGCAATAACCCCACTGTTCCCTTTGTTGCTGTCCGTTGGCTCTGCCTGCCTTTGCTGCTCTGCCTTTGCTGCTCTGCCTTTGCTGCTTTGCCTTTGCTGCTCTGCCTTTGCTGCTTTGCCTTTGCTGCTTTGACTTTGCTGCCGGCCTTCTGTGATGGCTGCTGCGCTGCTTTGACTTTGATTTGCTCACTTCACACGTTTATGCTGTTTGGGCTTTGTGCTTTTGGTTTTTTTTTTGTTTTACTTTTCACTGATCACTAGCGTTACTGCAGCTGCGGTATTGCTGCTTGCCTTTATTGCTATTCGAACAATATGGAAAGGCAGAGTTGAGCGACTAGACTCAAATTAACTACACAAAAGGACCGAGAGAGATTTGTAAAGAGAGCGTAACTGCAGCTACTGTATAGCTGCTTGCCTTTATTGCTATTCGAGCAATATATGGAAAGGCCGAGTTGGCCGAGCTTTGTGCTTTTGGTTTTTTTTTTGTTTTACTTTTCACTGATCACTCGCGTTACTGCAGCTGCGGTATTGCTGCTTGCCTTTATTGCTATTCGAACAATATGGAAAGGCAGAGTTGAGCGACTAGACTCAAATTAGCAATACGAAAACCGAGAGAGGTTTGTTGACGCTCCAGAAGTTGTTTGTGCGTTCAAGAAATTTAAATTTCGAATAACAGATATTGTTAGAATATACAAAGTGAAGTTAAATAACGAGTGCAAGGCGAGGTGTATTTATTGTTAAATGAAGTACAATACAACCTGCAGTGTGCGTTGATTTTGTTGGTAGAGTGCCAAAAATTAGTCTTGGTCTCTTCTTTACACCGCACAATTGGATTTGTACATACATCAATTATGTACAAATTAACTAAATTATTGCCTTATAGCTTGCAGAGCGCAAGGCCAAAATATGTTTGGCTGTAACCTTGCGTGTTGCTAACTCAGGCGAATCAATGCACTTTCACTTTAAAAATTCAAATTGTTACCTGTTGTCCGGCCCGAAGGACCAATGTTAGCTCAGGTGGTGGAGTACGGTGTGCTTCGTTTCGTATTTGTGGTTGGCCGTGGGGAAATAGAGGGCGCAATTGATTCCACACAGAGTAATCCAAAATAAAGAACAAATATGCTTTATAATAATTATAATTTTATTAAATAAATTGGAATTTCACTTACCACGTCTGGATCGGCTGAGATGTCGCAAAGGAAGGGAGAAGTAAGAAAAAGCAAAGCAAGAGCGCAACTTCAAATATTTAGTTGCGTTTAAATTAGACTTCGAAAAAGCTTCGAAGTAGTGATCTCTCTTCCGACACAGACGTGGCAGTGAAATTTGGCGGGGGCGGCGTCAACAGTCTCATTTGTCCTGCTTTCAACTTTAAAGCTTGCTTGAGACTTCCGGGCATCTCTATTGACATTCGATACTTTTAAACACAAACACAATAAAAATGCAAAGCAATATGCAAATTAATTGAGTTCCTACCGAAAATTTTCGGACAACCATTAAGAACACACACAAACACAGAGCAAACACGTACATTGTCTTCTTCATATTCAAAACACATTCAATGCCTCTTCAACCACACAAACAGAATACCAAATACCAAGGCCACTTCAATACTGAGATAAGCAATTCACACACACACAAAAACAACAGCAAAAATAAAAGGTTAAGCCGTTCTGTTGAAAATCAATACAAATTTGACTTAACGCCGGGCAGTTGGATAGCCGTCGACATCCACCCACAATTCGCTCAAAGCAGTCAATATGAAGTTAAAGCAACCAACAACAACAGCAAGTAAATAGAAAAGTTGATAACAACAATGGGTTGTTTACGAGTGAGCCGAGCGCAACCACAAGATTTACCGTTGGCTTGACGTGCGTTGGCGGTCACGGAGGCGACTGTGGAAAATCAAATTAAGCTGAAAGCGCTAACCTTGTTGATCGCCTGTCACCTTTTGGAGGCTGAAAATTAGTTGGGATAACAAGGGTTTACTAAAGTGAGTGTTATGTAATGCAATGTGGTTATTTTGTTGTTGTTCACGTATATGCACCAGATACACCAGATACTTACTTAACTGATAACGCACTGTAAAAAAGGGGAAAATCAAACGCAAGGATTTTCAAATCGTTATAATTTCAATTTTAATGTTGACTTTACTAAATTCTCACAATCGTAATTTTGTTTAATTTAGTTAAGAAAAATGTTAAAAAATTCACTTTGAAAGTTCACACACACACGAAACCACTTTTCCGGTCGGGGACGGCTATTACTCACGTTGATCGGGTTTATCGGTCGAACCACTAAGGGCGCTGGCGAAAACGAAAAGAAGGACGATCCCGTTGTGGGCTATCCCTTTTGTAAACTTGTTTGCTGAATAAATGAGATGAGCGTTGGTGATTGTGTGGTTGTTGTGTTGCATGCTGAGTGAGTGAGAAACCACTTTTCCGGTCGCGGACGGCTATTACTCACGTTGATCGGGTTTATCGGTCGAACCACTAAGGGCGCTGGCGAAAACGAAAAGAAGGACGATCCCGTTGTGGGCTATCCCTTTTGTAAACTTGTTTGCTGAATAAATGAGATGAACGTTGGTGATTGTGTGGTTGTTGTGTTGCATGCTGAGTGGTTTGTTACGCTGTGTTGTGTGTGTGCTGACTGTTGATGGCGTGTGTGTGATGTGATAGGCGGGTGATGTCACAAGGTGCTGTGTCATGTAAACATCCCGGCCCCCCTAGGCGGATTAATCGCCTAGAAGCCGCTGAAGCTGTTGTAACGTGCTAACTACTGCCCTCAATCCCGTTGAGCGTCGTTGCTGATACTGATGAGTTCGACGTGGCGGAGGGGTTCGCAACTGTGGACGCAAACGTGGTCGCGAACGTGTGGTTTGTACGTATTCGTTGTGATGCTCTCCTCTGCGTTGGGCCAGATCGCGTTGTGGTCTGCGACGACTACGAGTTGTATTTTCTGTATCGGTTCGTTTGGGAAACCTGTGGAACATCGTATGATGTGGTCGGTGGCAGTATTGGCACATACTGTCGGCCCAGCAGTCGTTGGTGGCATGGTCGTCTGCCAAGCAGGTCATACAATGCCCATGAGCTCTTGCGATCTGGCGGCGTTGTGCTGGCTTCATGCTCTGGAAGATGGGGCATCTCTTAAGAGCGTGTGGGCGATGGCACAGACTGCAGCGTGGAGGCCCCTGATCCTCAATCGGCTGTTCTTCACCTCTATCCCTCGCTGCTGCGGCGGATGATGGTCCCATAACCCTTTGCGTCCTCGGCGCTGGGACGGGTGTCACGATCTCGGACCTCACTGTCTTGATGGTGTTCTGGCTCTCGTCTACATCCATTTATTTCTATGGGAATATGAAATTTTATTAAAATTGACTTATAGTTTGGTGTAAAGTATTGTAGATGCGTATGTGTATATATACATGTATGTATGTATATATATATTGCTTAATTCTAATCGCGCTTATTTGAATTTCTGTTTGCGTATACGAATTGTGAACGATTGTTTTTCGGATTTTGCGAGTGAATTGGCGGTATTGATTTTGATTAATTTTGTGTTTGATTTTGCGGTTTTTGTGTAAGTTGTTCTTCGTTGTTTGGAAGAAAACATAATTTAACGAGTGGTCGAGTTAATATGCCGGTTTGGCCGGATCCTCGATGAACCTTTTCAATGCGGCCTAGCTGCCATTCGGTTAGAGGTAGGCATTCGTCCTGGATGATAACACATTCTCCTGCATTGGGTTCCTTTTGGGTGGTCTTCCAACGATGTCTCTTATGAAGGTCTTTGAGGTAGTCTTCTTTCCATCTTTGACTGAATTCATGATGGAGAATCTTGATTCTTTCCCATCGATTTGTTAAATTAAGTGAGTCTCCTTCTGTCTCAGGTATGGCGAGAAGAGGAGCTCCTCTGAGGAAATGGCCTGGGGTGAGGGCTGTGAAATCGGAGGGATCTTGCGAGAGGGGTGATATGGGTCTTGAATTGAGTACGGCTTCTATTCGAGCGAGTAGTGTGGTGAACTCTTCATAATTGAATTTATGATTACCTGCCGTTTTCTTCAAATGGGACTTAAAGCTTTTTACTGCTGATTCCCTGAGTCCGCCCATGTGTGGAGAACATGGGGGTATAAATTGCCAATCAATCCCTTGGGGTGCATATTTATTGACAATTTCAGGGGAGACTTCTTCTTTAATGAAGTTTATAAACTCCTTCTCTGTGGCTCTTTGGGCTCCGACAAAGTTTTTTCCATTGTCGCTCATTATCTTTGAAGGAAATCCGCGTCGTCCGACAAAGCGTGCAAATGCTGCAAGAAAAGCCGCAGTAGTCAGATCTGAACATAGCTCCAGGTGTACTGCCTTTGTCGTAAAACATACAAATACAGCCACATACCCTTTTCTAAAGGAGGACGACCTTAACATTGAGGCCTTTATCTGGAAAGGTCCAGCAAAATCAACCCCAGTGATGGTAAAGGGTAGAGCATAATTGCAGCGTTCAGGTGGTAAGGCTGCCATTATTTGAGTACGCATCTTGTGTTTGTACATAGTACACTGTTTACACGTAAAGATCGTTCTTTTTATTTGTGGCTTTAGTCGCGGTATATAATATTCTTGTCGGACCATTTGTTGCATCAAGCGATGCTCACCATGCATTGTAAGCAGGTGGAGATATATTAGGTATAGATGTGTAAAACGGGATTTCTCTGGAATAATGATGGGATGTCGTTCGTTGCAACTAAGGCTGGAGTTCGCTAGTCTTCCGTTTGCCCTGATTAATCCCTTAGCGTCCAAGAATGGGTTTAAGACGAGAAGTGAGCTTCTCTGTTCGAGAGGTCGTTTTTCAAGCAACTTTGACTTCTCTGGATTGAAATAGCGAGTTTGAGTGTATGTGATAAGACTAACTTTAGCATGTTGCAAGTCGGAATGCGTTAGTTGCACGCAAGGGTCATTTGGTATTCCTTTTATTTTTTGTTTAAGTCTTTGGGTAAATTTGTGCATATAAGCGATTACCCTTAGTGCTCTAGAAAATGATGAAAATCGGTGGAGAATATCATACTCTTCGGGAGTGATATGGAAATTTTCAATTCTCCGACTCTTTGGCGCTATTATATTCCGAGCAAGAGACTTTGGCCAGAACTCTTGTGATTCTGTTAGCCATGTAGGACCGTTCCACCAGAGTGTAGTGCTGGTGAGGTGAAGTGGTTTACAACCCCTTGTCCTAAGATCCGCTGGGTTATCTGCACTTGCAACATGTTGCCATTTGGCTGGGCCAACTAAATCTAAGATTTGTGATATGCGATTAGATACATAGGTCTTCTAGGTATATGGTGGTTTTTCTAACCATGCTAAAACTATTTCTGAGTCTGACCAGAGATACATTTTGTGATCGTTTAATTGGAGATGGGTTTGAACTATTGAAATTAATTTTGCTAACAGAAGAGCACCATTCAGTTCGAGCCGTGGCAGGCTTAGTGTCTTCAAAGGTGCAACTTTGGCTTTGGCTACCAAGAGATGTGAAGATACGTTGCTATCGTACTGAGTTCGTATGTAGACCGTTGCGCAATATGCCTTTTCGGAGGCGTCACAGAAACCGTGTAATTCTACATTAACGTCAGGGGTGAAGATAACCCATCGAGGGATTCGAATTTCTGATATGGTATGTAAGTTGTTAGCAAATTGAACCCATTTAGTTAAACGTACAGGTTTTACCTGTTCATCCCATTCAGTGCCATCTTGCCACAGTTCTTGAATGAGGATTTTTGCTTGAATCATTATTGGCGAAAGCCATCCTGCGGGGTCGAAAAGTTTTGCCACCGAGGAAAGTATTTGGCGTTTTGTAATGGCGAACATTGCAGATATTGACTCAATTGTATATGAGAATTGATCTGTTATCGCATTCCATTGAATCCCTAGAGTTTTGGTTGTGCTAGCCTTTTCAAATTTAAGAAAGTCTGTATCTAATAAGTCTTCCTTTTGTATATCTTTTATTATTTCGGGGTGGTTTGATGTAATTTTCTTTAGGGGAAAACCTGCTGAATTAAGTGCTTTGATCACTTGAGATAGTGATTCGCACGCTAATGGGATACTGTGGCTACCTGATAGTATGTCGTCCACGTATGTTTGTGTTTGCAACACAAAAGATGCTAAAGGCAAGTTTGGTTCACATGTTTTTGCAACTTCATGTAACGTTCTAATGGCCAAATAGGGTGCGCAATTATGCCAAAGGTTACTGTTTTGAGTTTGTAGTCGTTATTTGGACTATTGTTTGATTTACGGAAGACTATGCGTTGAAAATCTTGGTCATCTTCGTGTACTAGAATTTGCCTATACATTTTTTCTACATCCCCATTGAAAACGTATTTAAACATGCGCCAATTTAGAATTAGCAACATGAGATCAGGTTGTAACGTTGGCCCTGTGTATAGTACATCATTGAGTGATTTGCCTGAGCTAGTACTCTTCGAGGCATTGAAAACTACTCGTACTTTTGTTGTAATTTTATCTGGTCTAATTACCCCGTGATGTGGCAGATAAAAAGATGGATCTCTACCTTTAGATACTTTTTCATATGGCACAGTATATTCCACGTTGTCATATGCTGATTTAAGCTCGCTTTTCTCTATCAGGCTTTTTTCCAGGCTTAGAAATTACTGGACTGCTGATATTCTAGAGTGGCCTAGAGCTGTGGTTTCTGGAAAAGTTGGTTTGAATGGTAGTCGCACAACATAACGACCATGTTCGTTTCTTGTTGTTGTGGACTTGTAGTAGGCTTCGCATGCCTGGTCTTCTTCTGAAGGTTGAATAGCCTGAGGTAATTCTTCTACTTCCCAGAATTTTTTAAATTCATTATTTAGATACTCGTTTGAGATATTTTCCACTTGAGTGGTGAAAGAATTGATTTTTTCAGTGACTTGGCCACTTATAATCCACCCAAAGATTGTATTTTGGGCTAACAATTTATTGGAGATTTTCTCAATACCTTCAAGAATTATTTGAGGTATTAAGTCACTGCCTAATAATATGTCGATTTGGGATGATGTATGACAGTTGGGATCTGCTAACTTGAGATGTGAGCATTTTTCCCAGTGTTTTTTATTAACTTCATAACTTGGAAGCAAATTTGTAAGTTGCGGTAGAACGATGGCTTGCGCATCTATTCTAATATCCGCACTTGGAGATACTATGGTGATTGGGCATATTTTGTTGGAATTTTGAATAATTCTTCCACCCATTCCCGAGATTTGAAAGTTGGTATGTTTTATTGGCAGTTTGAGCCGATTTTGAGCCTTTGAAGATATAAAGGATCTTTGAGAGCCTTGATCTATTAGTGCTCTTAGTTTGAATAAATCACCCTTATATTCAATGGTGATGACCGCAGTGGGTAAAAGAATTTTGCTTTCATTTTCTGAATGAAGCGCTTGGATTTTTGTTGCTTTAGAGCAAGATGGTTGTTCTTCCCTTTTTTCGAGATTTAATGTTTCGGGATTACTACATGAAGTTGTAGCGACTAACCCCGTGGTTCTTTGAAATTGATTTTGCTTCATATTTTGAAAATTGTTAATATGAAGCAATGTGTGATGTCTTCGTTGGCAATATACACAATTGAATTTGCTTTCACAGTCTTTTGTCATATGATAGTTTGACAGACAGTTTTTGCAAAGTTTGTGTTGCCGAACAAGATTGTGTCTATCTGAAGTGGGTAATTTTTTGAATCTCTCGCAAGATCTTAACTTATGACCTCCTTTACAGAGTTCACATAACGATTGCCGTTGATTATTTTGATTTGACACGAAGGAATGACTTTTATTAACTTGTCTGTTGTATTGAATATTATTGCTGGCTTGAGGTTTAAACGAGGTTTTACTCGACTCATTTGGTGGACTTGATATATTCATATTTTGGCTGCCCATTCGCTCAGCTATCTCGTACTGAACAGCGAGGAATTTTTTCATTTGCTCCCATGTGGGCATTGCTCTTCTATCGTCAAGTGATTGTTCCCATCGTAATAACGCAGCCTGAGGCAGTTTTTCTGCACAGATAGTTACTATGGTCCCAATATTCTACGGGGGAATTTTGTGTTTTTAACACTGACAGGCAATTAGTCACTGTCGAGTAAAATTTTTGAAATTCCTGGCTGGTTTCTTGTTTAATTTTTGGGTAATGTAATATAGTTTTTATGGGATTTTCTATCATTAACCTTTTATTTTTTTTTTACCCTTTTATTTTCATATCTTTCAACTAGTGCTTCCCAAGCCAGCTTAAAATTGCCGCCATTTATATCGAATTGCTTGACGATAATGCCTGCTTCCCCTTGTGTCTTGCACCTTAGTTGGAATAGCTTTTGTGCTTCTGCAAGTCTAGGATGGTTTATGTAAAGGGCTGTGAACATGTCCCGGAAGGACGGCCATTGTTCATAACATCCAGTAAAAACTTCAGTATCACAAGTTGGTACATTTAGATACATGCCTTTATCTAGGTCTTCTTTTGTTGTTGTGACTACTCTGGGTGGGGGAGTAGTGGCGCTATTTGGCCTTATTACATTTAATTGTTCGCTTATCATTCCATTTATTTGTTTCTTTCTGATCACGGCAATTATTTAATTTGGCTGTCGCCGAAGCTTTTATGTTTTCTGGGAGTTCAGCGTCGTCAGCTTCAATTACTGCATCGTACGCTGCCAGAAGGCGTGCCCATATTTCGTGGACACTTTCAAGTTTTGCCTTTAAAACCGATTCAGAGATGTCAGCGATAGGGGAAGCTTTGAATCTTGTGCAATAGCTTATAAAAGTATCACCTTCATTGATGAATTTTGATAATAAATGATCTTTTGATCTTTTTTGTTTTACACTCTGCTTTGAGCGTGTAGCTTCTGCAGGTGGGCCTTGTGTTTTATCTTCATCAGCCATTTTAGGAATTTCTAATGATAGAGGAGTTTTTGGTTTTACCTCTTTTGATTTATCAGACTGCATTTGATTTGTTTCGATGGTGAAGCTTTAAGCTTAAAATTGAATTATCTATTGAAATTCAAAATGAATTGAAAATTCTTCTTGTAATAAAACGTATAAGTAATTGAGTTTAATACAATTAAAAATTATTGAAATTTGAGAATTTTTTATAATTCTTTGACCACAGATTTTATTTGCTGTATTTTTATATTTTAGACTTTTAAATTATAGTATATATAATAATTTCCGCATAAACCACATAAATAATAATAAGAATAAAACAAAATTGTGTTTTTTTTTTATTAAATATGACTGAATTTTTTTTTTTTTTTTACAGTGTACCACATTATTGTATCTTTGTTCACTCGCACTTAATTTGTATATTTGTATCTAATATGTTGAGAACGCGAACGAAAGGAAAATCGTAATAAGCAAAATGTTTATATGTCTTTTATTTGCATGTGCTTGCATATGCTTATGCTTTATGCATGTATGTTTGTATGTTTTTTTTTTGTTTCGTTCGTACCACTTTGTTATATTATATATGTACATTTTTAATGTATAACAGATGAAGAAGTGCTGAAATTCATTTATGTATAAACGTGTTTATATATTGACAACCATTCTACGCGAAAGCGGAAATGTATGTATGTTTTTTTTGTAGAGAGTAAATGAGAGATTTGGTAATAGGTGATAATTAATAATCATCCAATGTAAATGATGAGATAAAGGGTAAGGAAAGGCAAGTATATATGTACATATGTAAGTAGGAAGGTATTTATATTAATACCCTTTGATGAGCAAACATGTATATGTGTATGTGGTGTGGTAGAGAGTCATATGTTTAAGGGCATATGTGTACATACATAAATGAAATTAGTGCTTTAATATTGTTATTTTCTTTTATTCTTTCCTTCTGCCTTTGTTGGATTATTGTAAGCTATCCAGCTTGTTGCTTTAAAGCCCAAGGGGTATCGCAGGGGAATTTGCAAGTAGTGAATACTTGTCTTATAAATTGTTTTTTTTTTTGTGTGTTTGGGGACACGAATTTAACATCCAGGCAGGTAATGTAATTCACTTGTTCATTTGTGTATGTACCATACGTTATGTATATAAATAGGTATATATGTTCAAAGGGGTAAAAAATTTTGCAATATGTATATATGGATTACGCGACGAATATGCTCATATGTATGTAAGTACGACTTTTTTTTTGTTTTTGCCTTTGCTTTGATTGTTATGCACGATCCTGCTTGTTGCTATTTTTTAGCACAAGGGGTATCGCAAGAAACTTGCAAGCATGTAATACTTGACCTTTTTAAACTTTGAGTTTTTTTTTGGAATAATGTAGTGGTGTGTTCAGAGACACAAACTAAGCAAATCGGCAGGACTGTACTTTTTTGATCAGTTATTTTACGTATATATAAACCGATCTTGCTGTTAAATACAGTCTCGTGTTATAAAATAACGGTGTCCCGAAATACCGCTCAAACTGTAATTTACATACATATGCGCATGAAATTTAATTAAATTTTTTTGTAATATAAAAAAATGGGATCATGTGTAGAAGTTCACGCAAGTGAGGAAAGTTTTTGATTGCCATTCACTTGGGAGTGGCCAGAAACGATTCTTCTCCACATGGTTCAAGCAGCTCACGACTCCCGGTTTTAGACCAAGTATCCTCTGGGTAGCCAACAGACATCCGTTTGAAGGCGAGCTAAAGTGAGAAGGCGAAGCCCGCTTATGCGGTTGTGCGTAGGGCTTGGGACCCACCACATAAAAACACCCCCCAATGAAAAATCTACGAAAGCCTCGGATGAGACACCCCCCTTTTGATGACGACCCCTGCAAACGTTTTAAGGACAATGATATAAGGGCATGCACCTGGAATGTCCGGACCCTTAATTGGGAAGGTGCCTCTGCCCAGCTGGTTGATGTCCTCATACGACTAAAGGCTGACATCACCGCCATCCAAGAAGTGCGATGGATGGGACAAGGACGGAAGAAGGTGGGTCCTTGTGACATCTACTACAGCGGCCATATAAAGGAGCGCAAATTTGGTGTTGGATTTGTGGTGGGAGAGAGACTCCGTCGCCGAGTCCTGGCATTCACCCCGGTGGATGAACGTCTTGCCACAATCCGCATCAAAGCGAAGTTCTTCAACATATCGCTGATTTGCGCCCACGCCCCAACGGAAGAGAAGGACGATGTGACCAAAGATGCTTTCTATGAGCGCCTAGAACGTACCTATGAGCGCTGCCCCCGCCACGATGTAAAAGTCGTGCTTGGCGATTTTAACGCCTGGATGGGTAAAGAAGGTGTCTTTGGCACAACAGTCGGAAAATTCAGCCTCCATGACGAAACATCGCCAAACGGCCTGAGGCTGATCGACTTCGCTGGGGCCCGAAATATGGTCGTCTGTAGTACCAGATTCCAGCATAAGAAAATACATCAAGCTACTTGGCTGTCTCCTGATCGAAACACGCGGAACCAAATCGATTACGTTGTGATAGACGGAAGACATGTCTCCTGTGTTTTAGACGTGCGTACGCTCCGAGGACCAAATATAGACTCGGACCATTATCTGGTCGCAGCGAAGATACGCACCCGCCTCTGTACAGCAAAGAACGCCCGTCTACAAACACAAGGAAGGTTCGACGTCGAAAAGCTGCAATCGCAACAGACAGCCACGAAATACTCTACTCGACTTGCACTCCTGCTCTCTGAGAGCACTCATCAGCATCTCGATATAAGGGAGCTGTGGAACGGCATCTCAAACTCATCGTATACCGCTGCAGCCGAAACAATTGGTCTCCGGCAACGCCAAAAAACCAGTTGGTACGATGAGAATGGTCGTTCCGCAGTGGAGAGAAAACAGACTGCCTACCTCGCAACGTTGCGATCGACCACAACACGTTCGGGGTGGGATAGATATCGAGAACTGAAGAGGGAAGCGAGACGCATTTGCAGACGTAAAAAGAAAGGGGCCGAAATGCGTGAGTATGAAAAGCTTGAAAAGCTGGCCGACATGGGTAATGCTCGAAAATTTTATGAAAAGATGAGGCGATTAACAGAAGGTTTCAAGACCGGAGCATTATCATGTAGGGACCGAGAAGGTAATCTGGTAACGGATGTCCAGAGCACACTGGGATTATGGAGGGAACACTTCTCCGACCTGCTCAATGGCAGTGAAAGTACAACACCAGGAGATGGCGAACCCGATTCCCCAATCGATGACGATGGAATAGATGTTCCATTACCCGACCATGAAGAAATTCGAATAGCAATTACCCGCTTGAAGAACAACAAAGCGGCGGGGTCCGATGGATTACCGGCCGAGCTATTCAAATACGGCGGAGAAGAACTGATAAGGTGCATGCATCAGCTTCTTTGTAGAATATGGTCGGAAGAAAGCATGCCTGACGATTGGAATCTTAGTGTGCTCTGCCCAATCCATAAGAAGGGAGATCCCACAATCTGCGCCAACTACCGTGGTATAAGTCTCCTCAATATCGCATATAAGGTTTTGTGTGAAAGACTAAAGCCCACCGTCAACGAACTGATTGGACCTTATCAGTGTGGCTTTAGACCTGGAAAATCCACAATGGACCAGATATTCACCATGCGCAAAATCTTGGAAAAGACCCGAGAGAGAAGAATCGATACTCACCATCTTTTTATCGATTTTAAAGCTGCTTTCGACAGCACGAAAAGGAGCTGCCTTTACGCCGCGATGTCTGAATTTGGTATCCCTGCAAAACTAATACGGCTGTGTAAATTGACGCTGAGCAACACCAAAAGCGCCGTCATGATGGGGAAGGACCTCTCCGAGCCGTTCGATACCAAACGAGGTTTCAGACAAGGTGACTCACTATCGTGCGACTTCTTTAACCTGATGCTGGAAAAAATTATAAGAGCTGCAGAGCTAAACCGAGAAGGTACAATCTTCTACAAGAGTGTACAGCTCCTGGCGTACGCCGATGATATTGATATCATCGGAAGCAACAACCGCGCCGTTTGTTCTGCTTTTTCTCGCATGGATAATGAGGCGAAGCGAATGGGTCTGGAGGTCCTGTCATCAAACAAACAGTCGGCGCATTCGCGTCTTGGCTCCCACGTCACTGTTGACAGTCATAACTTCGAGGTGGTAGATAATTTCGTATACCTGGGAACCAGCATCAACAACACGAACAATGTCAGCCTCGAAATCCAGCGCAGAATAACTCTTGCCAACAGGTGCTACTTTGGACTGAGTAGGCAATTGAACAGTAAAGTCCTCTCTCGACGAACCAAAATCAAGCTCTACAAGTCGCTTATCATTCCCGTCCTGCTCTACGGTGCAGAAGCTTGGACGATGTCAACATCAGATGAGACGACACTAGGAGTTTTCGAGAGGAAAATTTTGCGCAAGATTTATGGTCCTCAGAACATTGGCAACGGCGAATACCGCAGACGATGGAACGATGAGCTGTGCGAGTTATACGACGACATTGACATAGTTCAGCGAATAAAAAGACAGCGGCTAATGGACGAAAACACTCCAGCACTGAAAGTGTTCGATGCAGTACCTGCCGGAGGAAGCCGAGGAAGGGGAAGGCCTCCACTCCGTTGGAGGGACCAGGTGGAGAGCGACCTGGTTAAACTTGGGATCTCCAACTGGCGCCGAACTGCGAAGGAGAGAGAGAGATGGCGCACTATCGTCGATTCGGCTATAACCGGCTAAACGGTTGCAACGCCAATCACATACATACAATATAAAAAATGGAACGGACTTAATTTTCTTCCGCCAAGGATTTTTGAGCTTGTATATACATATACTTATTACTTATGCTTTTGCTCTTTTCTTGTTTTTTGTCCAGCGCTGTCCTTGTTACATGGTGTTTTCCTCCCTCGTTGTTTGTAGACTCCTGTGTTCTCCTTATGTATTATTTTGTTTTTGTATTAGTTTTGTGTTTGTTAAGTTGTTTTTTTTTGTACCGCGCTCGCGCCCGCGTTTGTGTTTTATAGTTAGTTTTGATTTTGTTTGTTTCTTGCCGTTTGTTGTAATTAGTTAAATTTTGTCACGTATGCAATTTCTTGTAAGTATACATATATATATATTTTTTTTACACTATTTTTTTTTTGTATATACATATGTATGCACTTTTTCCCACTTTTATTTGTTCTAGCACTTCTTTTTTTTGTGTCGTTTTACACTTTCATTTCACTTTTATTTTGTTGGTTGCTTATTGCAACTTTATCACTTCTCCAATTTCGATTGGATTTTTACACTTTATTTGGTCACTTTATTGTTTTAGAAGTTTGTATTTTTTTTACCTTAGGTGCCTTTCCGAAAGGCTCGAAGGACCATTTGTTCACGTATATGCACCAGATACACCAGATACTTACTTAACTGATAACGCACTGTAAAAAAGGGGAAAATCAAACGCAAGGATTTTCAAATCGTTATAATTTCAATTTTAATGTTGACTTTACAAAATTCTCACAATCGTAATTTTGTTTAATTTAGTTAAGAAAAATGTTGAAAAATTCACTTTGAAAGTTCACACACACACGAAACCACTTTTCCGGTCGTGGACGGCTATTAATCACGTTGATCGGGTTTATCGGTCGAACCACTAAGGGCGCTGGCGAAAACGAAAAGAAGGACGATCCCGTTGTGGGCTATCCCTTTTGTAAACTTGTTTGCTGAATAAATGAGATGAACGTTGGTGATTGTGTGGTTGTTGTGTTGCATACTGAGTGGTTTGTTATGCTGTGTTGTGTGTGTGCTGAGTGTTGATGGCGTGTGTGTGATGTGATAGGCGGGTGATGTCACAAGGTGCTGTGTCATGTAAACAGTCGTTATTATTTGTTTATTTTCTTTTATTTTAATAAGGAGCATGGTCTCAATATAATTAATGCTTGTGCAAGAAGAATTTATTGTTTTTTAAGAAATGGTCAAATTAAACTGCAGGGAGCACTCCTAGGAAGCTTACATCGCTAATATATAGGACTTAATAAAAAAAAGAAAAAGGGAAGAAACCTAAAATAAAGTATAATTATTGTTTTATCCGATCTCTATTCCAAGCCGTCGGTCCACCATTTATTGAGTCAATGCAGTAAGAAGTATTGCATGGAGAGTTTCCTTTAATCCTGCATTAAGTAAGCTATATAGTTCATATATCCACTCCCGATTTCCGAATTAATCTTTAAGAGTCAAATAGGAGTCGGTTATTTACTTTAGATTGACTATCTACAGAGTCATTTTAGCCTTAAGAAGATTTCAGGAAAATATCAAATTTATAGTTTCAGTAACCTACCTTCTATCTGGTAAAACTCAGCCTACCAATATTTATTTAAATTAATTCTTATCAGTATAAATGGGTTTTGCAATCGGTGTAGTTTTTTCAATAATTTTTTTAGCATACTTTTACGGGTTAGTTCTATCATTTTTTAACTATTTTTTTATATATTTAACTTTTTTTTAAGTATTTGTGGATTGTTCGATGCATACAATTAATGGATAAAAATAAAATGAACAGAAGAGTTGCCAGATGTAGAAGATTTAAGACTTAGCTTTTTTAATTTTGACACATTATATCATATTGTGTGTTTTAATAAGAAGACATTTCATAATGTGTGAGGGAAAATATTTTCATAAAAAAGTTACCAGTTGTATTATTTCTCCCTTTGTATGGTCTGTGTTAAACTCTCTTTATATGAAGTGCATTCTATGCTTGACGGTCAGTGTCAATAACTTTAGGGTAAAGACTAACAATAGTCTTTATACCTTAATAGAAATTGACAATGGGCACCTGAAATAATGTATGTATGCGATTGGCGTTGCAATCGTTTAGCCGGTTATAGCCGAATCGACGATAGTGCGCCACTTCTCTCTCTCCTTCGCAGTTCAGCGCCTTTTGGAGATCCCAGGTGTAACCAGGTTGCTCTCTACCTGGTCCCTCCAACGGAGTGGAGGTCTTCCCATTCCTCGGCTTCCTCTGGCGGGTACTGCATCGAACACTTTCAGGGCTGGAGTGTTTTCCTCCATTCGGATTTCTAGGCTGACATTGTTCGTGTTGTTGATGCTGGTTCCCAGATATACGAAACTATCTACTACTTCAAAGTTATGGCTGTCAACAGTGACGTGGGAGCCAAGACGCGAATGCGCTGACTGTTTGTTTGATGACAGGAGATATTTCGTCTTGTCCTCATTCACCTCCAGACCCATTCGCATAGCTTCCGATGATATCAATATCATCGGGGTACTCCAGGAGCTGTACACTCTTGTAGAAGATTGTACCTTCTCTATTTAGCTCGGCAGCTCTTATAATTTTTTCCAGCATCAATTTAGAGAAGTCACACGATAGTGAGTCACCTTGTCTGAAACCTCGAACGGCTCGGAGAGGTCCTTCCCAATCATGATGGAGCTTTTGGTGTTGCTCAACGTCAACTTACACAGCCGTATTAGTTTTGCGGGGATACCAAATTCAGACATCGCGGCATAAAGGCAGCTCCTTTTCGTGCTGTCGAAAGCAGCTTTAAAATCGACAAAAAGGAGGTGTGTGTCGATCCTCTTTTCAAGGGTCTTCTCCAAGATTTGGCGCATGGTGAGTATCTGGTCAGTTGTCGATTTTCCAGGTCGAAAGCCACACTGATAAGGTCCAATCAGTTTGTTGACGGGAGCCTTTAGTCTTTCTCACAGTACGCTCGATAGATGCGGTAATTGGCGCAAATTTTTTGGATCTCCCTTTTTATGGATTGGGCAGAGCACACTGATATTTCAATCGTCAGGCATGCTTTCTTCCGACCATATTCTGCGAAGAAGCTGATGCTTGCACCTTATCAGTTTTTCGCCGCTGTATTTGAATAGCTCTGCCGGTGTTGTACTTCCACTGCCATTCAGCAGGTCGGAGAAGTGTTCCTTCCATAATCCCAGATGCCCTGGACATCGGTTACCAGATTACCAGCTTGGTCTCTACATGAGGATGTTCCGGTCTTGAAACCTTCGTTAAGTCGCTTCATTTTTTCATAAAATTTTCGAGCATTACCTCTGTCTGCCAGCTTCTCAAGCTCTTCGTACTCACGCATTTCGGCCTCTTTCTTTTTTTGTCTGCAGATGCGTCTCGCTTCCCTCTTCAGCTCTCGGTATCTATCCCATCCCGCACGTGTTGTGGTCGTTTGCAACGTTGCGAGGTAGGCAGTCTGTTTTCTCTCCGTTTTCGCTCCGAGACGGCAATCCTCATCGTACCAGCTTGTGTTTTGTCGTTGCCTAAATCCAATTGTTTCGGCTGCAGCGGTACGCTGAGAGTTTGATATACCGTTCCACAGTTCCCTTATACCGAGATGATGATAAGTGCTCTCAGAGAGCAGGAGTGCAAGTCGAGTAGAGTATTTCGTGGCTGTCTGTTGCGTTTGCAGCTTTTCGACGTCAAACCTTCCTTGTGTTTTTTGACGAGCGTTCTTTGCTGCACAGCGGCGGGTGCGTATCTTCGCTGCTACCAGATAATGGTCCGAGTCTATATTTGGTCCTCGGAGCGTACGCACGTCTAAAACACTGGAGACATATCTTCCGTCTATCACAACGTGATCGATTTGGTTACGCGTGTTGCGATCAGGAGACAGCCAAGTAGCTTGGTGTATTTTCTTATGCTGGAACCTGGTACTACAGACGACCATATTTCGGGCCCCAGCGAAGTCGATCAGCCTCAGGCCGTTTGGCGATGTTTCGCCATGGAGGCGAAATTTTCCGACTGTTGTGCCAATGACATCTTCTTTACCCACACTGGCATTAAAATCGCCAATCACGATTTTGACATCGTGGCGGAGGCAGCGCTCATAGGTGCGTTTTAGGCGCTCATAGAAAGCATATTTGGTCACATCGTCCTTCTCTTCCGTTGGTGCGTGGGCGGAAATCAGCGATGTGTTAAAGAACCTCGCTTTGATACGGATTGTGGCAAGACGTTCATCCAGCGGGGTGAATGCCAGGACTCTGCGACGGAGTCTCTCTCCCACCACAAATTCAAGACCAAATTTGCGCTCCTCTATATGGCCGCTGTAGTAGATGTCACAAGGACCCGCCTTCCTCTGTCCTTGTCCCGTCCATCGCACTTCTTGGTGATGTCAGCCTTTAGTCGTATGCGGACATCAACCAGCTGGGCAGTGGCACTTTCCCAATTAAGGGTCCGGACATTCCAACTGCATACCCTTAAATCATTATCCTTAAAACGTTTGCAGGGGTCGTCATCAAAAGGGGGGTGTCTCATCCGAGGCTATCGTCGATTTTTCATTGGTACTTCGTTTTTATGTGGTGGGTACCAAACCCTGCGCACAAGGGCAGAAGCGGGCTTCGCCTTTTCACTTTAGCTCGCCAAGTGAAATAAATGTTTAAAATTGTGAGACATTTTAACTCATATATATAAAGAGTTGTGAATATCTTAAAATCTAGATATGAGGGAATCAGAAAAAAAAAATAAATTAAAATAACTGTTTTGGTTCAAATATTGATTTAAAACAATTTTTTTTGAGATTACTATGAATTTAAGTTTGAGCACGTGAGCTGGAATGACTTAAACTGTATGTTTAGATATGAGTTCAAATTTGAGTTTAGATTGAAGTTAATTTTGAGTATAAATTGAATTTGGGCATAATTTGAGTTAATTTGATTATCAGCAGCTTCAAATTCCAGTTTGAGAAAAAAAGAAAATATGTATTAAGTTATACTTGGAGTTTGAGTTAAAAATATAAGAGTTGTAATTTTAAATAATTTTTTAGGCTCAGTCAAAAATATTTACTGTTTTGCATTAAAATTGCAGTTTTGAGTTTTAATTTTGGTTAAGTTTAATTTTGAGTTTAAGGTAAACTCGAGTTTGCGTTTAAGTATGAATTTAAGAATGGGTATGAACTCTTAATTTTTGTCAGATATTATTCATTTGATATTATGCCATTTGAGTTTTAATTTTGAGCTGGAGTTCAAATATTATTAGTTTACTTGATTGCGTCTAACTAAACGTAAGTGCAAACAAAATTTTGATACAATTTAAGCTCAATATAGTTTGTGAATTTAATTGTGATTATGTAG
Source organism: Zeugodacus cucurbitae (assembly GCF_028554725.1). Lineage (NCBI taxonomy): Eukaryota > Metazoa > Arthropoda > Insecta > Diptera > Tephritidae > Zeugodacus > Zeugodacus cucurbitae. The sequence goes on from NC_071671.1 coordinate 20,783,507, forward strand.
TTGAGAAAAATATCAGTAAGATTTCAGGATTATAGGATAGAGTGATTATTGGTTGAGTGATTATGTATGCCCCAAGTTAGACTTTTAAAAAATACTTTTAGTGAATTTCTTGACGCTGAACAGGAACTAGAAATTTCGTTCTTTACTCTGGTAATTGATTAAAGTTTCTCTAAGCTTTGATATATCCAACTCAAACTTTCTTATAAGTTTGAGTGAATTTTTTAGTTCTAACCAAATATTAAGTTTCATTTGAGTTTGTTTTGCCTGAAATTTGATTGAAAAAAACATAAAATATTCTTCATTATTCTAACATTAATAATATACTTGTCTCAAATAAAATATTTCTCAACACTCAAAGCAATGTTTCCCACGCCATTTCACTGTAAATGAAAAATCTATAAATATTTCTGCAACGTAATCAGCCAAGATTTTCACTTCACTTCCACTACACATGGTTCTCAAGAAATTATATGCTAATTTCCATTGACACATACGAAACTCATACAATCTTTATATCATACAAGCATAGATATAACTGTATATATGTATGCTTCAATCCATTTCACAGGCTATTAAACGACAACTGAAATATTCCCTCTTCGCTGGCACAGCAATTTTGTGCAGCGAATATTACTAATTCACAATTATTCTGCGATCTAGTTTGTGGCCGGTAGCCAATGGTATTTGACCACAAATTCCGCTGATACAGCTATCCTCACGAGGACTGTGGCTGCATACAGTTACTCTTGCTGATTAACCGCTCGCTCTCCTTAAACGCTCATTCGCTGCTCGATTTTGCAAATTAGTGTCACTCGAAATGGTCATTTGCAATATGACCACATAATTGTGGAGCGATAAGAGTAGCGTTGCTACGGTACATTATGGGCAATTAGCATATAGAGTAAAGGCTGCTTTACAGTACCGTTATATGTATGTGTGGGAGTGTGACCTTGGTTTTGTTGCTTTTTTACTAATATGTACTTATGTGCGGCTTATGGCATGCAAGCGGAAAAAATTTGCTACTCTTTCTATCGTCCATTTGTGCCATTGCATTTTTTACGTGCTCACCGGGGCGTATGAGTAATTCGGATTTATTTCGTTGGTTATGGTTTATTGTGGTAGGTAATTAAATGAAAGGTATATAGCGAAATTGATGGAAATTGAAAAAAGAAAATCAAAAATATGAAATATTGTCTTAAAAAATCTCAAATTTGGATTTTTAAAAAAGTGAGAGAAATATACAAATAAATTTTCAGTTTAGTGCAAAGTTAAATTATTATATGCTTGTTTTCGCATTTATGATTGAAATGTGAGTTTTAAATTAAACTTAATTTTGTGCTTCAATTTAAGTGAAATTTTAGTTTAATTTGAATTTGAGTTTTATTTTAACTTGAGTTTTATTTTAATTTGTGTAAAATTTAAACTTGGGTTTAATTCTGAATTTGAGTTAAATTTGAATTTGAGTACAAATTAAATATGAGTTTATGTTGAATTTGAGTTAAACCTAAATTTAAGTTTAAATTTCATTTGAGTTTAGTTTGAATTCGAGTTAAAGTTAAACTTGAGTTTATATTGGATTTGAGTTTATTATGAATTTGAGTCTAATTTTAATTTGAGTTATAATTAAATATGAGTTTAAATTTATGAATTTTCTTTTCAAGATTCTTGTGAATCTGTACTGCTTTATTTGCTAACTCACGCAGCATAGTATTCACCAACATTTTAAAACTCCTACCCTCAATCGACCTCACCAAAATGCCGCCACAGCAATTTTCTGAAAATTTCACCACACGCACACAATTCAACAAATTTGTAATCATATCGATCATTATTTATGTGGCCAAAAGCCAAAAATCATGCTAAACCCCATTCAGCAACTCCCACATATTTTCGTAGCATACTTTGTGGCGCTAATGCGTGGCAAATGTGTTGCTTGCAGAGCGCCTACCGATTTAGGCGAGACAAAGCGTTGATGAAGGCGTTCATTGGCAATCATGTAGACGAGGGCCTCATTCATCAATTACCAACATTGTTGTTAAATTGATTGTCATGAAATTGTTGGCTACATTTTGCTCCCTACACAAAAAGGTGTTTTTAGTTATTGCTTTGTATGTCAGTCGAGTCTAATTTGAATTGTATAGTTTGATTGTTGGGTTTGTAGTGATTTTTGAACGAACCCATAAATTTGCGGGCTCAATTGTAGGCAACGTTTTTCATATTTAGATATTTTATAGTAGTTTAATTTTTTCCAGTGCATTCATTACTTTAAAATGAAAATTTATAAAATTTAATTATAGAATGATTTTTGCCACCCCTCAGAACCAATTAAAAACTAATTTCACTTCCTTTTATCACTAAATAATTCACGTAACCCTTGCACTTAGTAAATTCCAAAAAGTTCCTGTTGCTTAGCAACTTTTATGCCATTTAATTAATGCTCACGCTTCTCAAAGTAAACACGCAAAATAATTACTTTTATAAGCAACTGTTGCATACGTTGAGGCGTTGGACAATTATGTTGCAGTTACCTTTTGTAAGTTGCAAAAGTTTTTCAAGGCCACCGCTTGCACTCAACACCCCTTCGAATATCTGTATCGCAATATAATTTTTCATTTATAAATGTCAAAGTGTCAAACACCAGGGTTTGTTGTTGGTTGCAACACGCCACCCATCAGCAGTTTTTTGCTCCACTTAGCGCAGCATCTCAAACTGTTGGATCTTTTGTGCTTCTATCTTTTATCTCTCTTCTCCTCCTCCTCCCTCCTCTTCCTCTATTTTTGCAGAATAAGTATGTGTTTTTGTAAAAGTTTTTATAAATTTTTTTTGTAAAGGTTTTTTTTCTCTATTTGTTTACACTACAACCATAAGACTTCACTAACAGTTACATGCACTACGCTTGACTTGCATTTACTACCAACTGTTTGCTTCCAGAGTTTCAACTAATAATACTTCATGCGTTACGTATATGGCGTGTCATCCCTGAGGGTTAGCATTTGATTGTTTGCGCTAAAGCGGTTGTTTGAATCGTTGATTATGTGCGCGAGCAATTTTTTATATTTTTTATTTTAGAATTATCTTAACTATCTAAATATATGGGTATGTGTGTATGTTTGTATGTATGCTGCATATTGTTTATGCTGCAATGCATGGGGATATTTTCAAGTGCACATGCACATTTGTATTCAATTGCCTAAATGTATATCTTAGGTCAATAGGTTATCTTAAGTAAATATGTTTGTATTTTTGAGTGCATGTGTATTGCATATCAATGCATACGTACGTGCCTCATATAATTGTATGTGTAAGTAACGACAGCGGGCAACTGCAACAACAATAGCAATAGCAAAGGTTTTGACAAGCGAAATCAACGCATCGCCAGGAGCAGAAGAGACCAGCGACATTCCAGCATGTTAATCTAACAACAGCTGTCGACTCAAATGGTTGGAAAGCAAAAAGTGAGTGAACCAAACTTAGTGGGTGGGAGGCGAAGAGATTCAAGCTTCTATGCGTTTGAGAAAATTGGTTTCTGTAGAGTGTAATACTAAAAACTTGACCTGATACACATAGCGAAATCGAAATCGAACTCGAAACTGATTGAGTATTCGATCTACATTCCGAACAATATTTTGCTTTTGATTTCGTACCTTAATCCGACCGTATTAGTGATCCGTAATTTATTAATAAATCCAATGGATCTGAATGCAATTTTTATCTGAAAGAACACTTGGGAGCTCCCTTAGGAAGTGATCGACAGTCTTTCAGAAACGAAAAATACTTAATGATTGCGAGGGATAATGATGGTGATGGGTTTTATCCTCAGTAAGAACGTCAACAAGAATATCTATTCCAAACAGGGTTACAAACAAATTTATATTAGTACAATACACGAGGCGAGAAATTCTGGAAGCTCAGCCGTAAACAGCTAGGAACTATATAAAAGTCAAGCAAAGATACCACTAAAAATATTTAAAAACATGAAACATGTAATTTTCATAGCATGCTTTTTGACACAAAGTTCAACAAATTTGCTAACAGACAGCCAATCGTGGACTTCTGGCAATACAAATCAATTGTGCGCCTAAAACTCAGCAAACCATATATGCTAAGCGCATAGCTTTTAAACTTGCGCACATATTTTTACACCCAAAATGGCAGACATATTTTTGCTGCGCAATTTTATGACATTCTGATTACCAACACAAAGCGACAATATATGTCGAAATACATATAAAATTGGTGCATACTTAGAGGCGCCCAAAGCATCTTTAAATTCTTATTGCGCAATTTGTCAACAAAGTGAGTTGAACAATATGCTGAAAATAAAAAAGTTGACAAAGTTAAATGATACAGCGAAAGACGAAATGATCTAATGCGTGTGTACGCCTAAAAGTAGGCAGCAGTGACAAAAATACCCGCCGAAATTGCTGCTTAGCGCATTTATAGGAATTTAAATAAAAGCGCACAAAAAAGGCTAACAACCCTCTTATAATTTGCCCCAAGTACATTGAAAAAATAGTCCAGTCATGACGTACTTTAAGGCTTACGATCTTTTGTCATGAAAAATTTGCTTGCTGGTTTGTCTGCCAACTAGTCGCTGACTGTTAATTGACAGCAAGGCCATTTGGCTAACAAAGAAGTTAGTGTCTTAAACTGGTACTGGTACACAGATACACCCATCTCATCAGGCACATCTGTTCTTGTCAATATGCTTAAATATGCACTCGAGCAGATTCGGCACTTTTATCGGCGCTTTCAACAGTCATTTGCTACCTCTGTTGGTCATCCGTTTTGGCAATGATACCTCAAGTGGCGTGCCAGTCGCTCCACAATTTGGTTCTTTTTCTATTTTGAACGGATGGGTTTGGTTAGTGGCACAGTGGGATGCGATGCACAAATTATGGCACAAAAACATTACATAATTCCATAATTAAGTTGTAAATTTTGATTTAAAAATAATAATATAAATATTTATAAAATAATCTTATAAAACTGAAGGTTTGTACTAAATAGTAAAGTACTAAATATGTATTAAAATTTCGAGTAATATATAAATTGTAATAATCTATTAAAATTCAGGTTTAGTGCAATATTTTCTACTAATATATGAAGTACTAAATTTTGTACTAAATATTTGCTTGCACTAAAAGACTTAATAATTATCTTAGTAGAAAAGTCGATACCTTTTGAGACCCATATAATAATATTTGCAAATTGTGTTTTGTACTAAAAAATTCCTATGTTCAATTTAAATATTGTTCTAATCTTAATAATGGACTATGACGAATTACATATTGTACTAAATAATTTTTTTACTAACAAGTAAGGAAGGGCTAAGTTCGGGTGTAACCGAACATTTTATACTCTCGCAATTTATTTGTTTAAATTTATTAATATAACAAACGATTTGACCCACATATTCGGCATAAAGTTCAATAGAATAACGAAAATCATCATAAATAGTATATGGGGACTGAGGTAATTCCTAAACCGATTTCACTCGTTTTCACCACCAAGATACAATGTATCGAAGACTAAACGCTCACTTAATTTAATATTACTTATAATTAGGTATATGGGATCTGAGGGAAGTTATGACCCGATATTTACCATTTCAGGTACAGTGAGAAACTGTTATAAGTAAAAATTCAGAGGGAATGAATTATATTAAAATATCTGAGGGATTTACCTATATTTTCGGTGAAAAATTACCCTTAGGCACTGAGTTCTTCATGTTTGATATCAGGCCCTGAAAAGTCATGGTTCGATCTTGACAATTTTTCCACAAGTGATGTCACAGCTCCAATACAGTATTTGTGTAAAGTTTTATTTCGCTATCCTTATCCGTTCCATATGTATACATTATAAAGTGAACAAATCAGAAGGATTCAAAATTGAGTTGTATGGGAAGTAGGCGTAGTTGTGAACCGATTTCGCCAATATTCCACCAGTGTAATCAGGGTGTCAAGAAAGTGTTATATACCGAATTTCATTGAAATCGGTCGAATAGTTCTTGAGATATGGCCTTTGACCATAAGTGGGCGACGCCACGCCCACTTCCCATTTTGTAAAAAAATCTCAGTGCAGCCTCCTTTTGCCATTTCTTATGTAAAAGTTGGCGTTTCTGACGTTTTTCGTAAGTGAGTTAACCCACTTTTAGTTAATTTCAACCTAACCTTTGTATGGGAGGTAGGCGTGGTTATTATCCGATTTCTTTCATATTTGGACTGTATAAGGAAATAGCTCAAATAAACGACTGCGGAAAGTTGGCTTTATATAGCTTTATTGGTTTGCGAGTTATATACAAGTTATCGCTTGCACGGACAGACGGACAGACAGACATCCGGATTTCAAATCCAGTCGTCATCCTGATCATTTATATATATATATAACCCCATATCTAACTCTTATATTTCTTAGTGACACAAACAACCGTTATGTAAACAAAACTATTATACTCTGTGCAACTGGTTGCAAGAGTATAAAAATTTGATATTTCTTAAAGCAAATTTTACCATGTATGTACATATGTGTGTGTGATTGGCGTTGCAACCGTTTAGCCGGTTATAGCCGAATCGACGATAGTGCGCCACCTGTCTCTCTCCTTCGCAGTTCGGCGCCAGTTGGAGATCCCAAGTGTTACCAGGTCGCTCTCCACCTGGTCCCTCCAACGGAGTGGAGGCCTTCCCCTTCCTCGGCTTCCTCCGGCGGGTACTGCATCGAACACTTTCAGGGCTGGAGTGTTTTCGTCCATTCGGACAACATGACCTAGCCAGCGTAGCCGCTGTCTTTTTATTCGCTGAACTATGTCAATGTCGTCGTATAACTCGTACAGCTCATCGTTCCATCGTCTGCGGTATTCGCCGTTGCCAATGTTCTGAGGACCATAAATCTTGCGCAAAATTTTCCTCTCGAAAACTCCTAGTGTCGTCTCATCTGATGTTGACATCGTCCAAGCTTCTGCACCGTAAAGCAGGACGGGAATGATAAGAGACTTGTAGAGCTTGATTTTGGTTCGTCGAGAGAGGACTTTACTGTTCAATTGCCTACTCAGTCCAAAGTAGCACCTGTTGGCAAGAGTTATTCTGCGCTGGATTTCGAGGCTGACATTGTTCGTGTTGTTGATGCTGGTTCCCAGGTATACGAAATTATCTACGACCTCGAAGTTATGACTGTCAACAGTGACGTGGGAGCCAAGACGCTAATGCGCCGACTGTTTGTTTGATGACAGGAGATATTTCGTCTTGTCCTCATTCACCTCCAGACCCATTCGCTTCGCCTCCTTATCCATGCGGGAAAAAGCAGAACAAACGGCGCGGTTGTTGCTTCCGATGATATCAATATCATCGGCGTACGCCAGGAGCTGTACACTCTTGTAGAAGATTGTACCTTCTCGGTTTAGCTCTGCAGCTCTTATAATTTTTTCCAGCATCAGGTTAAAGAAGTCGCACGATAGTGAGTCACCTTGTCTGAAACCTCGTTTGGTATCGAACGGCTCGGAGAGGTCCTTCCCAATCATGACGGAGCTTTTGGTGTTGCTCAACGTCAATTTACACAGCCGTATTAGTTTTGCGGGGATACCAAATTCAGACATCGCGACGTAAAGGCAACTCCTTTTCGTGCTGTCGAAAGCAGCTTTAAAATCGACAAAAAGGTGGTGTGTGTCGATCCTCTTTTCTCGGGTCTTTTCCAAGATTTGGCGCATGGTGAATATCTGGTCAGTTGTCGATTTTCCAGGTCTAAAGCCACACTGATAAGGTCCAATCAGTTTGTTGACGGTGGGCTTTAGTCTTTCACACAATACGCTCGATAGAACCTTGTATGCGATATTTAGGAGGCTGATCCCACGGTAATTGGCGCAGATTGTGGGATCTCCCTTTTTATGGATTGGGCAGAGCACACTGAGATTCCAATCGTCAGGCATGCAAATCGTCAGAATCACAAATTGTACAATGCAGTTATTTGTATGAATATGGGTTCCATATGTGGGATGTGAGTTAGTTTGGCTGTGCTGATTTCTTTTTCGTTTCAGCAGATATCTTCATAAAGAAACATTGAACTAATATTAATAAATGGGGCACAGATATCTCTATATTTTTATTTTAATTAAAAAGTTAAACCACATTTTTCGATAACTTTTTATTGTCATCGATAACTCAATAATGATCAGTTTTATCTTTTAGTGTGCAGTTTTTATGAAAAAGACTATATATATAAATTCATATCAAAAGATAGTTAAATATATAGATTAATTGGTATATAAAAACTTCAAATTATTTTTTAATTGGTTTTGTCATATTTTATGGCATTATTAGGCATTTCATTATTCACCAGTTTTGAATTGACTTTGAAATTATCGATTACTAATATCGATATATTTCGATTATATTGATTTTATTCAGATGGAAATTTATCTTCAGATTTAGCATAATATTTACGTAGAATTTCAACAAAAAAAATTTATTTATAAAATACAAAAAAATATTATAAATATCGATTATTACAATATTACCATAAATTGATAATAAATTTATCGATATTAAAAAATAAATCTAATTCTTATTATTAACAATAAGAAATCAAAATTTTTTAAAACTATAACAATAATCTTATAAATATCTATAGTAATTTTATCGATAAGTCGCTAATATCTTTAGTTCTTTATTATAATATTGGCATAAGAATTGAACCAATAAGTCTGAAAAAAAAAAAAAAATTTAAATAGAAAAACATTATCGAAAAATAAATGACAATGAATCGATATCAGTAATTAACTATATCACCAAAATAATAACATATATATTAAATCATTATTATTATTATCAATTTTATTTTATTTTAAAAAATCACTAAATCATCACAAAAGTCAAATCAGCGCAGCAAATGCACATACATACATATTTATGTATGTGGGCATATGTGGATACAGTCATTACACACGTTCTGATGCGTTTGCCATTGAATTGCGGTTTTATCCACTGACTGCTTTGCTAACAAGATGACAATTTATCGATACGTGTATTAACCAAGCACACACACACACACATTTAACCTAAGATATGCATCACAGTTGAGTAGCCACTTAAGTATATTTGCCTGTTCAACTGCCAATTGCATTTTTCTCTTTGTCAGCCACACACACTCATACAAATAACCTTTCACTGTTTTTATCTGCGTGTGTGTTTGTAGTACTTAAGTACTTGGCAATTTCACGTGTTCAATTACAGGTAAAAGTATGCACTTGCCGCTTTTATACTTTATTACATTTTCGATTTTATTTTGAACAAACATTTTTGCACACAGTCGAACTTGACAGTTACGTATTTTATATGCGTTGATGCCAGGAAATATGTAATATATGTATATATGTATATGAATAAATGCATATACTCTATATATGAATTTTGGTTTGTGAAATTGTATCACTTTATGCCAGAAAATCCTTCGAAAATATTTGCATATTGCGCTTAATTTATTTTTTCATTAAATTATTATAACTTTTACAATAGTACTTTTTTTATAATAGTACTAAATTTTAGTACTAAAATTTTAATTGTCAAAACAAGCCTATACTTTGATGGTACAGCTGGATAATGTACTTTAGCTTAAAATTTAGAACATAAAATCTACGATGATGAAATTTAAATACTTTTGATAGTAATTTTTACTGTCTTAAATTGGTGTACTAAATTTTGAAGCTCAAGTAATTAATTCATAGTAATTAAAATCAGTTTTCTAAAATACATGATTTTCATAAAACGAGCATCGAATTATCATTTAGTGCTAAACTCAAGTTTAGTCAAAAAATAAGATATGACCTATAAACGAAACACTCAGCAACAAACACTTAATATTCACACCGCTACATATATATATATTCGTAAGTAAACACACTTATTTCCTCTCTTTCGCTCCCTCTCTTATACGTTTTCACGCTCCACTCACTAGCCAAATGACAAGTTTTCCGCCTACACAGTGAGGCGCCTAACTATAGACTACACTTCTTTTTATTCGCATGATAAGGCGAGCACCGCCTCACCAACAGCACTTTCATGCGACACAGCTGTGTGGCATCACATCATTTCTTTCTGCTATTCATTGTTTAGCTCATTGAATTCATCAATTGTGCTTTTCTTTGTTTTTTGCATTATCGGCTACAAAGACTTCCACTTCACACGGTGCTGGCTGACTGGCTGCCTGCCCATGTCCATGTCCTTGCCACCCACCCACACACACCATTGAATTATCATTAGGAAAAGCAGTTTATGAGCTTTTTGTATAAGAAAAAAGACAAAAGTATGTGCAGAGTTTACGAATGCTCACTTGTTTTCCTAGTACCGTTCATTCTCAGGAACGGCTACCAACACAAACGCGCTCATCTTTGCTGCACAGAGGCGGGTGCGTATCTTCGCTGCAACCAGATAATGGTCCGAGTCTATATTTGGTCCTCGGAGCGTACGCACGTCTAAAACACTGGAGACATATCTTCCGTCTATCACAACGTGATCGATTTGGTTACGCGTGTTGCGATCAGGAGACAGCCAAGTAGCTTGGTGTATTTTCTTATGCTGGAACCTGGTACTACAGACGACCATATTTCGGGCCCCAGCGAAGTCGATCAGCCTCAGGCCGTTTGGCGATGTTTCGTCATGGAGGCTGAATTTTCCGACTGTTGTGCCAAAGACACCTTCTTTACCCACCCTGGCGTTAAAATCACCAAGCACGACTTTTACATCGTGGCGGGGGCAGCGCTCATAGGTGCGTTCTAGGCGCTCATAGAAAGCATCTTTGGTCACATCGTCCTTCTCTTCCGTTGGGGCGTGGGCGCAAATCAGCGATATGTTGAAGAACCTCGCTTTGATGTGTATATGTATGTACATATACCAACTGTTAAATATTGATTAGCAAATATTATATCTTGCCTTTGGCTTGAAAGGTCTGATGGTGATTTCAGTACTAACTTGCTATGTAAGTAATAACTTTAACAATTTAAAAAATTGGTTTAATACTAATATTCTACCACTAATTTCTTTTAATGTACTCAACATAAAAAAACTTTTTTTTAATGAATAGAAACTTATTATGCATAAATTTTAAATTCGAATTCTAATTAAATTCAATCGATAGTGTCCATTTTCTACTTCATTGACATTTTTGCACACTTTCGTAGACACACAGGCGCACACCCTATAAAACGGCATGTTAATGAATAAAGTGTATTTATATCTACGTACATACATAGTATTTATATGCAAAGGCCATAATCATTCATATTCATTTGTATACTCTCGCAACAAAGTTGCTAAAGAGAGTATTATAGTTTTGTTCACATAACGGTTGTTTATAAGTCCTAAAACTGAACGAGTGAGATATAGTTTTTAATATACCAAAGTCATCAGGGTGACGAGTAGAGTGGAAATCCTCATGTCTGTCTGTCCGTCCGTCCGTGCAAGCTGTAACTTGAGTAAGAATTGAGATCTCTTGATAAAACTTGATACACGTATTTCTTGGCACCATAAGAAGGTTATGTTCGAAGATGAGCGAAATCGGACCCTGCCACTCCCACACAAATGGCGATAACCGAAAACCTATAAAGAGCTATAACTAAGCCGTAAATTAAGCTATGAAAGTATAATTGGGTATAAAGGATCGTTCTAGGAAGGGGCATATTTGAATATAATTTTTTTGGGAAAGTGGGCGTGGCCCGCCCCCTACTAAGTTTTTTGTACATATCTCGTAAGCTACTAAAGGTATATCAAGGAAACTTTCTAAAGTCGTTTCTTTTAAGTACTTCCTTATATAGTTCAAAAATGGAAATCGGATTATAATCACGTCCACCTCCCATACAAAGGTTATGTTGAAAACTACTAAAAATTCTTTAATTCAGTAATGAAAAACACCAAAAACCTTAAATTTCATTATAAAGATACTACAGAAGAGTTACACTCAAATTGGTATATACAATTTTGAATGGGCGTGGTTCCGCCCACTTATCGGTCACAAACCATTTCTCCGAAACTACTCGACAAATTTCAATGAAATTCGGTTCATAATATTTTACAGGCTTCTCAACAACAAATCGATTGCGAAAAGCACACAACCAACAACAAGCTACTATACCCTCGTCAGCGCTCGCTCCAATTACTAATTTGCTCGTGTCGAACATTTGAGTGGGCAGTAAAATCTTCAATTTCCTTCTTTCACAACATAAAATGATGAGCTTTTTATTATCTTATATATTTGAAATGTAAACAGGTAATAATGTATTAATGAGGGCTTAGTTTTACATATTTTTGCATTGAAAACATTAAATCAAAAATTGTCAGAAGTTTTAATTACAAAAACCTAATTTTCTTTAAAAAATAATTGATTTCTACATTTCTATATTTTCTTCTAACCATAGAATTTTTTTTTTTGGGTTATGTCAAAACCCGAACCCAAAAACATAACATACACAAAGCAAGATCCCCAGGTCAGTACCAAAAGTTTTTTTGTGTATCTGTATTATTAAAGGCTCTCCATTAATAAATAATGATCGTATACAAATGTGTATGTGTGTGCACATACATATTCACTACGCTGCCTCACGAATGCATTGCCAGTTGTGGCTGTGGCTTTCAACTGACATTTCCCCAAAAATGTATTCTTCCTTGTAGCAACTCATACCGCCAACTGATGACTTTGCTACTTGTAGGTGACTTAAATACAAACCCATAAACCGATATTGCATTTGCATACCAAGTCATGTTGCGTAATGTCATGCTATGCAATGCTATGTCATACGTGTTTACAGTTTTCATAGCAAAGTTGTAATGCTTGCGTATCCTTATGCATACATAGTATGTTTGTATGTATACTCTAACTCTTGTATAAAGCAGCAGCAACACAGAAGAACTTACTGGCACATGGCTGCTTCAACTTGTGCCAGCTCCGTTCTGTTTATATCTTTATAGTAGATAATAATTCACCGTCACCGCTTTTACACTTTGAGAATCTCTTACTTACTTTGAACTTTTCTATTGGAGAATTAGAGGATAAAATTTCCAAGCCACCATACGATAGAAATGTTGTATGTTTTTAATTTGATGGGTTTTAGGAATGCCTGGAAGCTTTGAAAGCCCCAAAAGCGAAAATTAGACTTGATAAGAATCTTTCAAATATGCAGTTTTTATGTAGACAAGGCATACCTTAAAGATATTGCTTTTCAAAATTTATAAAATATGTTGTTATAATTTAATTTTATTCCAAAAAAAAGTTTTAGCAAAAAATTGTCAGTTTTAGCCCAAAATTTTACGCACAATTTTTTTTTTTACACCTAGTACTAAGTTCTTTATAATTGAGATACTTCTCATCAAATTGAGAAAACCTGTTTCCCTTTGTGTTCTAAAATTATATTTTGTACAAAGAACGTCTCATGAAAGAAACCCTTTAACTTATCAGAATGAAAAGGGTTTTACTAAAGAGAAAACACAAGCACTAAAAACGACTTTTGTACTAAAACACATCTCCATAATACATAACATGTAATGCCAAACTTTAGCTGCTACTGCTTTAAAAAAGAATAATGTAAAAATTACGTAATATATTACTAAACAGTAGTACTAAAAACTTATATTGAAGCCTAGGATTCTATTTTTGACACCAAAACTGAAACATTTTAAGTTTTGTTTTGTACTAAAAATTTATTTGTACTAAAATTTAAAATATCTTAAATAAATATTATTAAGTTTTAAACGGAACAAATTACCACAACCACACTAATTCAAACCAGCATTTATTTTTTTAGCTGTACTACAAATATCCTTTCTATCGAAGTTTCAGTAGCAACTGAGCGAGATATTTGTGTACTAAAACTTTTGTTCTAAAAAATCTAAGGTATAAGTTTTACGTATATATACACAAAAGTATTAAAGTATGTACTTAAGATTAGTGCCAAAAATTCTTTAGGTATGTATGTGATTGGCGTGGAAACCGTTTAGCCGGTAATAGCCGAAAATGATGTACTAAAATTAATAATACTACAAGGTTCTGAGATCACTTAACATCGTAAAATAGCTTACTTTTAGGTTGATTTTGAAACAGCACTCACCTTTATTCTTGTTCTTCAAAAAACACCACAAGTACTAATGTTGGCGTACTGTCTTCGAATGAATATACGAGTAAATTATGTTGTATTTATTAATTTTTCTAGAAATCTAATCAAAGTAAATGGATTACCACTTAACTTTATTCGCTCATCAATTACATTATATATATATTTTAAACATTGCTAAATTCCGGATTCATATACGAGAAACATATAAAGTCATTCTGATCGATCATAAACAACTTATCAGCTGGTGCCAAGACAGTTTTCTCGGTGATAAAAGCTTTATCGGAATTCGAGATCTCCGTGAGATGTTTTTATATGAACGACGAAATATTAGTATCCCTTCTATTAGCTTTAAGCTCGAAAGTACAATAGGCAGCTCCAGTTCCCTAGCTTCCGATTCCCACTCAATATTCCTGAAGAATGGATGTTTTGTAACCTCAAAGCGTTAATAGCGTCTAACACTCAAACGATTATTTGTCTACTTAGCGACGAACTGTGGAGTGAAAACGAATGTTGCGAACGAGCTTTATGAGTATGAAAAATACTTACGCTGGTTATGACATCCATAGCTTCCTCAGAAAAATGCTTCGAAAAGACGATTTTCTTATCTTTGATATTTTTGAGTGTGATTTCCTCATCCTCAGCCTCGAAGGGACTTTATCCAGTCAACATTTCGTAAATCAAAACACCATAAGACCACCAATTGACGGTATAGTTATAGGATTCATAGTTCACGATCTGAAGTGAAACGTCCATAGATCTGCATGTGATACATAATAATACCGCTCTTATTCCATAACGAAGAAAAGGCGACCTTGAAAAACAAAAGAGCCTATTTCGCTTTCCTCCGATTCGTCTTTGTTTTCTACACACGCCGCCCGAACATAATTCCTTCACGTATGTGGGAGAGTGTGTGTCTCCTGGTGTAGCGTATTTAAACGGGCAGCGCATAGTCCGGATTCACGTAGGAGAAGCCCACAAATTCCGTTTGATCCAAATTCATCATAAATACTTTATCCGTTGGTGTCAGATCCGTTTTCTCCGAAGTGAATTGCTTATCGAAATTTGAGACATCTTTGCGATGTTTCTGTGTCAGTTTGTAGGTGTGTGTTTGCGTAGTTCAAGGTATTTGCATATTAAGTTCACAGAGCGTAGTGTGAAAGCAGAAGAATTAATTTGGGGAAAATATTTAGGGGTTTTTTGCTTTCACTTACTATTTTCGGCTTAAATGGTGGTTGCACTTCACGATTCTCAATTTTCTCCCAATCGATGCGTCGAAAGAATGGATGTACACGCACATCCGCCTCGCCAGTGGCTCCACAACCGAGCCGCTTGTTCGGTTGCTTGGTGAGGAACTGGAAAAAGAAGAGACAGGAATGTGGTTCAGTGATTAACAAAATACTCAAAGATCATGTCGGTATATTAAAGTAGAGGAAGTTCACGTAAGCGAGGAAAGTTTTTGATTGTCATTCACTTTGGAGTGGCCAGAAACGATTCTTCTCTACATGGTTCAAGCAGCTCACGACTTCCGGTTTTAGATCAAGTATCCTCTGGGTAGCCAACAAACTCCCGTTTGGAGGCGAGCTAAAGAAGAGGTTGTGCGCAGGGTTTGGGACCCATCAAATAAAAACGAAGTACCAATGAAAAATCGACGAAAGACTCGGATGAGAAATCCCCTTTTTGCTGACGCCCCCTGCAAATGTTCCAAGGATTATGATTTGAGAGTATGCACCTGGAAGGTCCGGCCCCTGCCCTGCAAATTGATGCCTTTGCCCAGCAGATTGATGTCCTCATACGACAAAAGGCTGACGTCACCGCCATCCAAGACGTGCGATGGACGGGACAAAGACGGAAGAAGTTGGGTCCTTGTGACATCTACTACAGCGGCCATATAAAGGAGCTAAAATTTGGTGTTGGATTTGTGGTGGGAGAGAGACTCTGCCCCGTAGGAAGAGAAGGACGATGCGACCAAAGATACTTTCTATGAGCGCCTAGAACACACCTATGAGCGCTGCCCCAGCCACGTTGTCAAAATCGTGCTTAGCGATTTCAACGCTAGGGTGGGTGAAGAAGGTGTTTTTGGCACAACAGTCGGAAAATTCAGCCTCCATGACGAAACATCGCCAAACGGCCTGAGGCTGATCGACTTCGCTGGGGCCCGAAATATGGTCGTCTGTAGTACCAGATTCCAGCATAAGAAAATTCATCAAGCAACATGGCTGTCTCCTGATCGAAACACACGTAACCAAATCGATCCTATTGTGATAGACGGAAGACATGTCTCCTGTGTTTTAGACGTGCGTACGCTCCGAGGACGAAATATAGACTCGACAGACAGATAATGATCTGGTAGCAGCAAAAGACGCACCCGCCTTTGTGCAGCAAATAACGCCCGTCAACAAACACAAGGAAGGTTCGACTTCGAAAGGCTGCAATCGCAACAGACAGCGAAGAAATACTCTACTCGACTAGCACAACTGCTCTCTGAGAGCACTCACCAGCACCTCGGTATAAGGGAACTGTGGAACGGCATTTCAAACTCACTGCGTACCGCTGCAGCCGAAACAATTGGATTTCGGCGACGACAAAAAACAAGCTGGTACGATGAGGAATGCCGTCTCGCAGCGGAGAGAAAACGGACTGCCTACCTCGCAACGTTGCAAACAACCACAACACGTGCGGGATGGGATAGATACCGAGAGCTGAAGAGGGAAGCGAGACGCATCTGCAGACAAAAAAAGAAAGAGGCCGAAATGCGTGGGTACGAAGAGCTTGAGAAGCTGGCAGACAGAGGTATTGCTCGAAAATTTTACGAAAAAATTAAGCGACTTAACGAAGGTTTCAAGACCGAAGCATCCTCTTGTAGAGACCAAGATGGTAATCTGGTAACCGATGTCCAGAGCATACTGGGATTATGGAGGGAACAGTTCTCCGACCTGCTGAATGGCAGTGAAAGTACAACACCAGGAGATGGCGAACCAGATTCTCCAATCTATGACGTTGGAATAGATATTCCATTACCCGACCATGAAGAAATTCGAATAGCAATTACCCGCTTGAAGAACAACAAAGCGGCAGGGGCCGATGGATTACCGGCTGAGCTATTCAAATACGGCGGCGAAGAACTGATAAGGTGCATGCAACAGCTTCTTTGCAGAATATGGTCGGAAGAAAGCATGGGATAAGCCTCCTAAATATCGCATACAAGGTTCTATCGAGCGTACTGTGTGAAAGACTAAAGCCCACCGTCAACAAACAGAACTGTTGTCCACTGCACTAAAGAATTCTAAGTGCCCATTTGTATTCATTTCTGATCATTTTAGAAACTGATTCAGACAGTGGGCAATTTTTTAACCAAATTTTTCGTAAATAATATTTCCAATTAACAAAACTTAAACCATCTAAATCCCTACACTAATATAAATTCTAAATATATAATTATAATTCACAAAACTCAACAAAAGCCATTTTATAGAACCCCTATAAACACTGCTGCCAAAATATGCTTATTCACTAAAGTATTCCGCAACAACATGCTTTAAACCTTTCACATTTTCAGCATAAAATTTAAATCCAGTTAGTACAGTTATTTACAATTTGCAAGGTCACTAAAATTTTATGCAAAAAGGATGCCATAAACAAAGAACACTGTTGGCGTTTATAACTACTCGTATTTCACATTCAATTTATATATGCACGAGTGTCGGCTGTGTTGCCGGACATTTAAAATTAATTTATGCTTAACAATATATGTATGCATATTTAATGAAGTCCAGCCAAAGCGACAGTAAACAAAACAAAACAAAAATGCAAATATAAACAAACAGTTGATAGCTTAAGGCTTTAAGCCTTTGTCGTGCTGTAAAACGCAGCAAAAATAAATCGAATAAAGCTTGGCATAAGTTCAGAGAGCGTAATTATTTTTAAATAACTCTGTTTGCTGCATTTTACTTACCCCTTTGCACGCCTCTTTGGCCTCCTTGCTCAAACTCTTAGGATAGGAGACACTGTGATCGGTAATGGCAGCAAACAACTCTTCTTCATCCTCACCATCGAACGGTGGCTGGCCGACGAGCATTTCGTAGAGCAAAACGCCATAGGCCCACCAATCTACCGATTTGCCATAGGGTTGATATAGAATGATCTGTTGAGGGAAATTGAGAATTAAAGATTGGTAGGTGATGATAATTGTGGAGAAGTAGCAATAAGGGATTTAAAAAATATGTTTGAACTAGCTGTATTTTAGGTAATGCCTAAAATTTTGATCTTAAGGTGGAGGCCTACTTGAGAAATCAAAATATGAAGATTATCTATTGAAAACATTGATTGGATAAGCTCTAAGAAGCTTTTTAAAGCTTTTACTATTATGCGACAAATTACGAATTATCCAATATTTTAAGCGTATTTAAGATACATATATTTGTGACAGTAGATATGAAAGCTTTAAGAAACTTTCCAAACTTTTACTATTATTAGACTAGTTATACAATATTTTAGATGTAATTAAGTTAAGGAATTAAAATTCTATATACATTTAAACAGTAGAGTGAAAAAAGCTTTTGAGAGCTTTTACTAATGTATGAAATTTAATGAAACACTCAATATTTTAAACGTAGGTAAGATAAAGATAAAATTCTACATAAATTTGCGACAATAGATTTTAAAACTTTATTAAGATTTTGAAAGCTTTTATGTTTATACGATGAATTACAAATTATCCAATAGTTTAAATGTATTTAAGATAAGGATTAAGAGTTCTGAAATGCAAATATTATCGAAAACTTCTATTTAACTGCAATATATGGCATTATTGCTTGCCGACTATCGCCGACATAGTCCTAGAGTCAACAAGTAGTCTAGAATCACAATCTAAATTGCTACGCAGATAAATAAACAAAAAATTGGACTGCCTTTTAAGGCAACCAAGTCCAAAACGCACACAGCCACACACATATTGATTTTTATTGGAACTAATTAGTGTCAGCAGACAGATACAATTCAACGCAGACACTTAAACGAAATGTTGTGTTTTTCTTTGAAATGAAATCGAAATGTGTGTCCCATTTATTTTAGCAACTGCTTGCACCAATAACAACACAAACATAAAAGAGTTTCCCTTTCAAGGACTGCATTGCGTATCCTTTTACTCACCTCGGGTGCTATGTAGTCGGGTGTGCCACAAAATGTCTTTGTTGTCTTATCTCCAATAATATTCTCCTTACACATGCCAAAGTCGGCAATTTTCACATGACCATCGGCATCCAACAGCACATTGTCCAATTTCAAATCACGATACAAAATGCCTTTACTGTGTAGAAAGAAGAGCCCAGCGGCGATTTCGGCTGCGTAAAAGCTAATAGAAAGTAGACAAAAAGAGAAATCGAAGAAACAAATAAAAAGGTGTGTTTGTAAAGAAAATAATGTAGTAAAATGAAAAAAAAAAAACGTTTTAAAGTGATATTGTGAAAAGAAACCAGTATAAATAATACACTGCCGAGATTGGCCACTTCACAGAGGTCAATCAACGCCATAAAAGTCACATGCGCCAGAGGTTAGTCAATACAATCGAATGGTTGGTTTTTTTTCTTTTTGGCTTTCTTTTTTGTTTTGTTTTCTTCTTTATTATACTTACACCGCTACCGGCTCCTTGAATTTGCCAAATTGTTGTATTTGAAACATTAAATCGCCACCATTGACATACTCCATGACAAAGAAGAGACGATCCAGTGTTTGGAAGCATGAGTGCAGCTGCACTAGGAATGGCGGCTTCTCGCCCAAAGCCAAAACACGTTTCTCAATCATTGTGCACTCGACATCATCGTCTTGTATAATGACATCCTTTTTCAGTATTTTAATGGCGTAGAGATCTTCGGTGCCCTTGCGTTCGGCCAACATGACCTGTAGCAGGTTGAGAAGCGAAAAAAACAGTTATGAAAAAAGGAGAAGTTTTATGATTTTTCAGGAATATCTTATAACTTTTTAAGTAAAAAATGAGTCAATAAAACTTTCTCCAAATCTACAAACATAAACACTCTTTAAAATTGTATACAAACAAACTTAAGCTATCAATAACATGACAATTGCTTTTCACTCACCTTGCCGAATGAACCTTTGCCCAGCACTTTTATGAAATTGAAATCTGTGGCACGTATCATATCCTTTTTGGATTGTGTCTGTCCATTTGTATCGCGGCGCATCACCAGTGGTTTCTTTTGTGATGATTTCTGCGAATGAAATGCGAGTAGAATGTGGTAAGTAAGTTAATAAGGTAAGAGTGAGGTATCAAATAATATTTCTCAAATTGGCTTATTTGGTTTTTGCAATTTACCCTCATTTGACTTTTGAGTTTAAGTAGATCCTGTGTGGCATCGGCGCATGGCACATTGTAGTATTCGCCCTCCTCTTGTGTGAGCAATTTGAACCAGCCATCCGCGGGATTCTGGAAAATTTGAAATTTGAAAGAGGCATTGAAAGATTTCAGAATGTAACAAACATTTTTCAATAGGAGTAAAGTTTCTTAAAAAACTTATTCGAACCTAGAGGATTCAAGTTCGAAAAGGAAGATTAGAATATAGTAGTTTAAGAGTCTCATCTGTGTCTTAGTTTTAGAATGAAGATGTGATTTGTGCTTTATTACTCTCCATCATATCACAATCGATTCACGATAAGCCTACTTCTATGGCATTCTTAACTGTATAAATGTACCTTAATAACTTCCGATATGCCAAAGGATAAAGCGCCCATAAAATCATTGCGCGATGTACGATCCCAATCCCAGACCTCGATAAGTACACGCCGATCTTTGTCTTCTGGCTTAAGATCACTGAAATAAGATACAGTTTTCAAATTATATTATGTATATAGCAAAATTCAAACAGTTGTCCCGAAAAGCTTGTTTTATTTATTGGACATCCAGTGTGTAGGATTTAATTCGTTTTCTTTCAAAATACATATGGAATGGAAATCAAACTACCATGTGGCCATGGAAAAGCTTTTAAGAACTTTCAACTCCAAGTAAGGTTAGATACTTTTATAAGTCGTTAACTGTAGCTTTCATACTAAGCTAGTAAGCTTTCAAAGAATAGTCAAAATTTGAACACTTTTTAGAGCTTTTGCTTTTAGAAGCTTTCACATTGAACAAAAGAGCTTTCACATAATATAACAAACTTTTCCAAGTTTATTGATCACTTAGCCGTGCTTACTACCGTATTAATAATTACTCACTATTTGATGGTCTCATTCCAAATGGGATTCAGACATGCTTTAATGGTGCGCGTCTTCTTCTTTGACTTTTCATGCTCATCTGGAATGAGTTTAACCTTAACATAGGGATCGCTAAGACCATTCGGGTCCATTGGAATGAGATTACGGCCTTCTTTGACTGAAATGAAGTCGGATTTTTTTAAATTTAATTTAAATGTATTTATTAACACTAATATTTAAATATCACATGAAGTGCATATCTTATTGAAAATCACTTAAAAAGGTGAATACTAAGAATTTGAAATATTGAAGAGGGGCAATTTTTTACAAATAAGTTGAAAACAGAATAATAAAAATAAAATAATTTCATTGAAAATTAAGTTTAAAAATTAAATAAATAAAGTTTATAAAAAATAATTGAAAAGAAACAAATAAAAGATATTATAAAAACATTTTAAATTAAATTATATATTAAAATTATATAAAATATTTTTTATACCAAAAGTCTATAAAAGCATTCAAAAAGTGGCATTAAACTCCAATTGACCCAACTTACTTTGCACAGTCAGCAAATTCTCCTTCACATTCAATTCCAAATTGATGCGCCCACGGCGTTCGGTGTGATCGCAACCGCATAAGCTCGGAACATTCTCCTTGCAGCGAGCATGCACATTCATATCACATACTGTTTGTTTGTTGTTAGAGTAAAAGCCAAGTAGAGGGGGAAAAGTAGCGAAAAAAGTGTGGGTTTATTAAAAAGTATATTCAAATCAGTATATACATATGTATTTAGCATAAAATGAGAAAAAGAAAAAAACTTATGTAAACAACTTGTAGCTGTCATTAAACTAACTAAACTCCATCTGTACTAAGCTGCGCGCCAAGTGAAAGTGAATGTGTATCAAAAAGTCATAAAAGAAATTTTCAAAAAGCTAAACAAATACGCGCACACTCTCACGTAAGAACACAATATTTACAGCCAATAAAGAACCCAAACACACTTAGTTATGGACACACACACATACATAGCGGTTACACTTTCAACACACGCTTACATTTTAAATTAGATTTTATTTTTATCAACGAGTTTTTGTATGTAATTTTGTGTAAATTTTCTTACCTATACGAAAAATTTTTAAAAGTAGGACCTTATCGTTTTCAAAGTCTATTTATATCAAATGAAGTCAAAGGACGAAGTGGTGAAATCGTCTTTCCTTTTTAAAATTCCGAAATATTTTAAGCTCCCAATTAATAAACAAAGCTCAGCTTCTTTATAAAGTGTGACCAAAAGATTCAAGATATTCCCAATTTACTTTTTCACTGTTTTCTCAATATATGTACATACATATGCACATACCTTCAGTCTTTTAACTGTATCGAGCCCTTTTTAAGACAACACTTTCAACTATATCATCTTATAAGGTATTCCTCTTAGAATTAAAATTACCTAACTGCTACACTTTAATCCATATCGGAAACTTCAAATTTTAGTTTGGTTTCTTTTTTGCTGCTTAACAGAGTTGATCTTATTTCCAAGATACACTCCGTTTTCTTTTGGATGTACGAGTACGAGGATGTACGAGTAGTGCATAAATTGCCCACAGAAGTCGATTAAAAATTCCGACAAAAAGATTATTAAAAGACATCCCAAAACTTCATAGTGATGATAACCTATTTACAGAGCTTCATCAATAACATTTAGGGTTATAGCCTCTTCAGAGTTGTCACAATACAACTACGATCAGTATATTGTGTATTGTATAAAACATACTTCTTCATTCTATATCCACTGAATTAGAGAGCCGAACTGTTATTAATATATTAAAGTCTTGTATATTGAGATTTTCAATAATAAAAATATTCATTTGCGAAAGTCACACAATTAAAATATTAACATACTGCTTATAGAAATTAACTTTTTGATTTTTCAAATTCTCCTAACCTTACTTATTATTCCCTTTCAAGCCCAATGTTGCCTATATGCAACATTATACTTACCGGCTTCTAATTCTCGTTATTTAAATGTTTTGACCAGCGGTTTTTTGAAATATGTAGACTTACGTGTTGTGCACGCTTACAGTTAAATTTGTTATAAGCTGTACACGTATTCATTCAGTAGGCATTCTCCGCAGAGTGGAATTGTCAAAATCGGTTTGGCGACAAAGGTTATACAAAAGTGGTTTTACAAAAAGTGTTCAAAAACATAAAAATAATTGTTTTATTTTAAAATAAAGTGAACTATATAAATAAGCAGAGATAAGATAGTTATTTAAAAAAAAAAATCGTGAGAAAAGTGTTTAGTTTATTTATAATAATTTAATTTTTGCCTATAAGCAACATCCTGTAAATAATGAACCAGGATACATAGGACTAGGAAATTTTTATCACTTCATATTTGAGCTGAGACTAATATATAAATCTCCTAAAAAAAACATTAGCTTCGCCCATTTTAATTCGGGCATGAGAGGGTTAATTGAAGGCATAAATTATTGAAGTCAAATCAAAGTTGTTTATTGGACATATCCTAACTAATGACTGAAGCCTAAAATTAGAGAATTAATTTGCTATAAGTTATTTGAATCTAACATACCATCTTATAAACTGGAAATTATGGCGGTAAAAGATTTAAAGATAACATATGTCGTGTTTTAACTGGATAGTAAACTTAAGTCAACTTAATCAAACTAATTTGAAGTTATGAACTTATTTCAAGTTGAATCAACTTAACATAACCATACTTCAGTTTACCTTAACCTTTACCTAATCTTCTCTTTTTTGGATGAACCAATTATTCTTGATAAAATCAATTATAACTAACCTCATTACTAATAAAACGTATTAAAGGCTATAAATCTACTCAACATAACTTAAATTATTATGAACCAGAAAGCTGAGTTTTAAAAGTGAAAATATTAAAGGAAATGCTTCAAGTAATTTCTAAATTACTTTTCTAAGGTCATTTTGATTCACTTCATTCACTTGACTTCGCTATGAATTTCACTGATTGACATAATTATCAAGCAATTTGCAATCAACAAGCTTTTGCGCTGAGCGCGGAAATTGAAACGAACAGCAGCAACAAGGGAAACCAGCAAATTGAAGTAAATATCCTGCGGCAATTAACGCAGCAACTAATGAATGGTATATACATTTGCATATTCGTATTTACCGTAAATCAATAGTAAATCAACTCGTTAAAATGGGCAACAGGGGAATGCCATTTAAATGGCAAACGGAAATTATGATTTCGAGACAAGTTGTCGATAATAAAATGTATTTGTTGTAAATAGTTAGTAATTGTTGTTATTGTTTGTGACATTACCTGCAATAACTAAATAATCTTTAATTGGAGTTATCACATAATAGCACAGTGTGGCATTATTGTTGGTGTTGCAACGTGTGGCATGCAACAAGTTTTCACGTGTCAATGTAAATCATTCCTGAACCGAACATAGCCTAAGCAATGTTGCATTGCAATTCAATTCGTATTCAATTACGATTTGATTAGTTGGCGTGCGTTGAATACGGTGCGGAATATTCGTGCGGAAATTGAAAGCTCAATGAATGCACGCGATTTATTTACGAAGATCAGAGAAGCACACGTTTGTGTGGAGAGTTTGCAACAGGTCGCAACAATTTTTCACTTTTCCAGTTTTACCTGCATGGCTGGCATTATAGACACATTTGTGTATTGTCATGGTATGTAGGAAAAAATGTGGAAAATATGAAATGTGCCCAGAGCTTTTAGCGGGAATTATTGGAGCATGTCTAATGTGCATTCAATGTTCCTGCTCGAGGCAGGCATGCAACTCACTAACTATTAGAAAACAAAAAAAATATTCCGTGTTATTATTACAAAAGTAAAACTAAGTGTTGTTGCAGCGAACACAGGGGAAGCGAAATGAAAAAAGAATAATTAAAAATGCCTCAAAAGCTGCAAAGCCATTTTTGCAAAAGTAGGCAGCGGAACATAATAAGCGTGTACATAATGGACAACGTTATGGAGCTGCGTAAAATCCATCAAACGAATGGCTTTTAACGTGACTAAGCAGATGACTAGTAAACATAGAGTGACACTCCAAAATAGCCATAAAAATATTAAGCATTATTTTATGTTCAGAGTAAGTGGCAGTTGTTGGGGATAAAGAAATTGCAGAAAGTGAAGGAAGGTACAAAAATGCCGGTCAGCAAAGAAAAACATTTTGTGTAGAAAATTCAGATCAATTTTGTCTTTGAAATTTTTATGCCAGTTTTTGAATAAACATTACCAATATGTCCTAACGTTGTTTGTGACAATTTCAATTGATAAATAGTGTTCTGAGTACAATTCTGCTCAATATTTGAAGGTATAGAAATTTTATACCAATTTATAAATCAACTTATATCTCTTTAAAACTTCATTTTTTAATACATATATTCTAAGTAGTTTAAATTTTACTCAGCTTTGTACAAAACTTGTATATTAAATTTATACCAGTTATACCATTTATCGAATTATGCTTTAACACTTTTTTTGTTTTACTTTGTAGTTATTTACGACGATTTTAATATTTTATCCGGTTGGTATTGCAAAATTTAAACAAATAAATTTTTATACCAGTTATAAAAATTTTGTTGTGTAAAACAATGTATGTTTTTTAAATTTGTACATTTGAGATAAAAAAAATCCAAATTTAAATGCAGATCTTAATCCATTAAAATTTTAGTTCATTTGGAACCACCATTTATACCAGCTTGAAAATTTAAATTATGCCAGTTATAGTATTTATTATTGATATAAACTGATTAGATCTAAGTATATTTGTATTAATAACTTCAAAGCTATGGTCAATATTGTAATTAGAGTATCCCCTTCCAAATGTCCATTTAATCAGATTAAAAATCCAATAAAATTATATTCATTGACCTCACGTCAATCACCCTCTTCAATCGCTGCAATTCAACTGATATAAGTCTATCTATTTTCGTATAATCTCCTCAACACACTTCAGGCTACTACTAACAGTTTTACATTGTTGTTGGACGCTTCCATCGGCTATATTTAGCAAGAATTACTACCACGAATTGTATATTTATTAGAATAAGGGTCATATTAGAGAAATTGTTAAGCCAAGTGTAAAAGTAGTTTTACCATCTAACGGCACCGTGGTTTGTGGTGAGGTTATGTAGCAGCCAAAGTATACGTAAAAACAGCCAAAGTGTAAAAGCAACAGTTAGCCATATATCTCCTGCCGGCTGAAACCAATAACTATGCAGACCAAGGCTCATCAGCCAGTGTAATGTACGCGCATAGCCATTTAACCAATCGCTTGCGTGCAACTTACTAACCTGCGCCGCCAATAAACCCAGCTCAACTTCTATAGTTTGTTACACAAACAAAGCAGCTGCGAGTGGGCTGTGTTGACAAATAAGCCCGTTAACTAACCGCCAACGACATCACCATGTGAACTTGGTTCTTAAGGTTAAGATTGTTGGACGAATTGTATGTAATTGTAAATAGTATGCCTGGAGAAGGGATTCACGATTCTTTCGGTGCTTTTCAGTTGTAATGAGTGTGCATAAACGGAAAGGTGATAGAATTAAATTAAAAATATAGTCATATGATAACAATGGAATTATACCTAGACGTTTTATTGACCCGCACTCACCTTTTGGTTATACACTCACACCTGTTCCCAAATAAAACAAATATCCACTTCCCGAATAGATTCTTACTTGATCAAACTTATAGTTTCTATTAACGGATTTAAATTAATTCTCAAATGATATAATTATTAGGAGGGATAATTCAAATATAATTCAAAACGATGTCACGTGACGACTTGTACTCGACGGCGTATCGAAAAAAAGAGGGGGAGATCGCCTATGCGATCCCTTTTTGTATTAAATTATGTGGCCGGTGTGGTGTCCTCGTTCGTGCTGTTATCGTGCTGATGTATTTGTGTGTAGTGGTGTATCGGTGTGTAGTATTGATGTGTAGCGCGCTCTTAAGTGTTGTATGATGTGGATGGTAAGTGGTGATGTGGTGAGTGTGGTGAATGTAGCGTGTTAGTGATGTGTACTTTCATGTGGAAATGGTGTGTGATTAGTTGTGTTGTGTTGTGCGTGTTGTGTTGTTGAGACTCATTTAACCAATACCAATTTAAAAAACCTATTTGTCATTAAAAATGTATCATCATTCATCAACTGGTCGAAAATATTTAAATACGGGAAAGGGCATTTACACCAATTTTTAATAAACTTTTAAACTGGTATAAATCTGTATAAATCTATGAAAGTGTAAAAGTATTCCAATAGAACCAAATTTGAATAAAAATTTTCCAAACGGAGAATAAAATAAGTTTTAGAAAACATCTTCAACTGGTATAATCTAGTATAAAAATTGTAAAAGTGCCAAAGCTATGTTTGTAATAACTTTTTCTTCTAAATATATAATTAAACAAGTAAGAAAAGGCAAAGTTCGGGCGAAACCGATCATTTCATGCTCTCGCAATTTATTGATCTAGATTTATAAAGATAACACAATTCGACCCATATATTCGGCATAAAGATCAATTGAATAAAGAAAATCATCATAGATAGTATATCGGGACCGATTTCACTCGTTTTCGCCGCCAAAATAAAATATATCGAAGACTATACGCTCACTTAATATTATATTACCTATAATTAGGTATATGGGATCTGGGGGAAGTTATGACCTGATTTTAACCATTTTTGGTACAGAGAGAAACTGATATAAGAAAAAAATTCAGAGGGAATGAATTATATTAAAATATCTGAGAGATATACCTTTATTTTCGGTAAAAAAATTACCCTTAGGCTCTGAGTTCTTCATGTTCGATACCAGGGGCCTTGAAAAGTCATGGTCCGATTTTGACAATTTTTCCACAAATGTCACAGCTAAAATACATTATTTGTGTAAAGTTTTATTCCGCTATCTTAATTGGTTCCTAACGTATATATTATAAAGTGAACGAATCAGAAGAATTCAAAATTTAGTTATATGGGTAGTAGGCGTGGTTGTTAACCGATTTCGCCCATATTCCACCCGTGTCAACAGGGTGCCAAGAAAGTGTTATATACCGAATATCATTGAAATCGGTCGAGTGGTTCCTGAGATATGGTTTTTGACCCAAAAAACGCCATGACCATTTTCCATTTTGTAAAAAAATCTCAGTGCAGCTTCTTTCTGATATTTTTTCGATAAAATTTAGTGGCTAAAAGAAACGACTGGAGATAGTTTGGTTTATAAAGCTTTATTGGTTTGCAAGATATATACAAAAAACCTATTCGGGTACGGGGTCACGCCCACTTAAAAAAAAAATACATCCAAATGTGCCCCTCCCTAATGCGATCCTATGTTCCAACTTTTATTTCCATAACTTTGTTTATGGCTTAGTATTGACATTGTATAAGTTTTACGTTTTCGCCATTTTGTGGGCGTGGCAGTGGATCGATTTTGCCCATCTTCAAAAGCAATATATATTTTTTGTTGTATTTTTTGTGAAAAGCACATACAAAAATATTATTCTAGAAAATTATTTGTTTTACATTTCTTTATTTCCTATGTTTTTTGCTATTTTTTCGTCAGTGCTTTATAGTGATTCCGTCATTTTTGCTTATACACTTATTTCGTATTTCGTTCTTTGTTTGCATTTAAGTGTTATTTGTATGCAAAATTTGTCGAAAATTGTGGTTGTCCAAAGCACAGTGAAGGAACCAAAGCATTAATGTGGGCTGACGCGCTTGAGAAGGTTGCGCTTTCTATGCCGTCTATTGAGATTTGTTTGTATTTACTTTGAAGGGTGTTTAAATAGGTTACTAGTTAAATTGTTTGTGTTTATTTTGTAAGAAAAAAGTGGTAGAAGACAATTTTAAATTGTATTTACGGTTATTTTCTGCTTAAAATATGAATTAGACTACTTACTCATTAAAAATTTGAAATTTAATTTTTTTATAATATTTATTTTTTGTTTCCAAACACCTTCCACTTTTATTTTATTTAGTTTGAGGAATGGTTAAAATAAGCCTATGAATACCAAGAATTATTTCTCCTTCGAATAAATGTTCCTCATACGCCCCGTGTCACCAGCTGTTATTTAGTACAAAAAAAAAAAAAAAATAAACTCTACGGCCATTTAAATGCTACGAAAATGTCTTTGTGGATGTAATTTTGTTGACAATATGTTAAATATATCTAAAAGAATTTTTTAACGACTTTTTTACTTTTATTTCGTTACTAGCTTTTACCCGCGACTTCGTCCGCATAAGTTTTTTTCGTTTTCTCCCGGCTGTAAGTCCCCCTGCAACAATGTCCCACTATCGTATTCCGGTCCTCAACTTCACATCAAAATTTCTTCAAAAGCAACCTAAGCACTTAATGGATAGCTTCGAATGTTTCCTTAGTAAATATAAAAAGTAAATAATGTAAATCGGTTTAAAATACTACTAACTACCTACCTGCCAACCCCCGATGTTAGACAGTGTGACATCCGCAACATTGTCTTAATGTAAGTAGTATAATTATGTAGGAAGCTAAAAATAAGAGGCCTTATTACTGTAGTACATTTTTGTAAACTATGTTCTTTGTTTTTCCCTCTCTGGCCAACATATGGAGATTCTGTGGACTTGAAACACGTGAGCAAGCCACGTATAATTGTCCGTGAAAAAAACAACTCTTCTAAATTAATGCCGGCTACTTTTAATGTTTGCCCCTGAGCTTTATTTAAACGATCTTCTCCAATTTTAAGAAGTGCAGCAGCATATTGTCCAGATTGTACATCATTGTGTAGTTGTACTCTCATATTTGTAGACAGACTAAACGTTTTTACGTGCACCCATAACGTTGACGCTTTTAAACACGCATTTTTTTCATCTGCAGGGGTGCCTTTAGTGATAACCGGCAAAGTCTGTCTATCTCCTAACTAAATTTTATCAAAATCCGTTCAGCCGTTTATGCATGATAGAGGAAAATTCCCAGCAAAAACCATAAAAAAATCACTAAATTCAGTTTTCTGCCTACTTCCTACCCTCTAAGTACGATGACGTGATCATTTTGATCTTATATCCGTTTTTAGGTAACCATCTATTACCTTACTAAATTTCATCAAAATCCGTTCAGCCGTTTAGACGTGAAAGAGCAAAAGTCCGAACAAAAACGACTAAAAATCACTAACTCAATTCAGTTAGTAACAGACAGACAGAGTGACTTTCGCATTTATAATATTAATATGGATGTAACGACAGAAGAAAGTCACAATAAATATAGAAAAATTATAAACAGTTGAAACTATATTCAATTGAGTTATTACATTACATACGGTATTACAGTATTCAGGGTTGAAACTTCATGACTGTAAAACTTCATTACTGAAGTAGCTAAATTTGACAATTTTTTGACAAACAATTGTTTTATCTTTCGTAAAAATTTTTTTTTTAATATAAAGTACCCTATGTTGCTTCTAGTACCTTCAAGAGTATATGTACAAAGTTTCATGATGATCGGTTTAGTAGTTTTTGCGTGAAAGCGTAACAAACAAACTTACATTCGCATTTATAATATTATATAGATATAGATATAGATTAAATACCTAGTATTTAGTACTATGTGCATTAATGTTACGTATACGCCTCAGCACTTCAGTGAGTTATTATACTCTCGCAACATGTTGCACAGAGTATTATAGTTTTGTTCACATAGCGGTTGTTTGTATCACCCAGAAATAAAAGAGTTAGATATGGTCAGGGATAGATATAAATGATCAGGATGACGAGTGGAGTTGAAATCCGGATGTCTGTACGTCCGTCTGTCCATGCAAGCTATAACTTGAGTAAAAATTTAGATATCTTAATGAAACATGGAACACATATTCCTTGGCACCCTGAGGAGGTAGCTTTCGAAGATGGTCAAAATTGGTTCACTGCCACGCCCACAAAATGGCGAAAACCGAAAACACATAAAGTGTCATAACTAAACCATAAATAAAGTTATGAAAGTAAAATTTGGAATAAGGGATCGCACTAGGAAGGGGCATATTTGGGTGTAATTTTTTTGGGGAAGTGGACGTGGCCCCAAATAGGTTTTTTGTATATATCTTGTAAACCAATAAAGCTATATAAACCAAACTTTCTGCAGTCGTTTCTTTTCCTTATACAGTCCACAAATGAAAGAAATCGGATAGTACCCACCTCCAACTCACTAACGAAAAACGTCTAACACTAAATTTTACATAAGAAATATCAGATGGAAGATGTACTAAGATTTGTTTACAAAATAAGCGTGGCGTCGCCCACTTATGGGTCAAAAACCATACCTCAGGAACTACTCGACCGATTTCAATGAAATTCGGTACATAACACTTTCTTGACACCCTCATGACACGGGTGGAATATGGGCGAAATCGGTTCACAACTACGCCTACTTCCCATATACCTCAATTTTGAATTCTACTGATAAGTTCACTTTATAATGAAGATAGCGGAATAAAACTTTACACAAATAGTGCATATAATCTCTGGCTTCACTTGTGAAAAAATTGTCGAAAACGGACCATAACTTTTCAAGGCCTCAGATTAATTTTATCCGAAAATATGGGTAAATCTCTCAGATAATTTAATGTAATTCAGAGGAAATTGTTTTCTTCTAATAGGGTGTCTCTGTTCCAAAAATTATTAAAATCGGGTAATAACATCTCCATATACCTCATTGTAAGTTTTTCAAAAGTATCTTATCCTAGCTCCTATATACCTAATTATAGGTTTTTCAAAAATACGGTAGGCTTTATTCCGCATATATGTATTGGTTAATATGTGAGATATCTTAACAAAATTAAGTGAGCGTATAGTCTTGGATATAGTGTACCTTGCTGGTGAAAATGAATGAAATCGGTTCAGGAATTACCTCAGCCCTCATATACTATATATGACGATTTTCGTTATTCTATTAAACTTTATGCCGAATTTATGGGTTAATTTGTATGTTATCTTAATAAATTTTCTTCAATAAAATGCGAGAGTATAAAATGTTCGGTTGCACCCGAACTTAGCCTTTTCTTACTTGTTGTTATTTAAAATTTAATATATTTTTGTTTTGTTTCAGATAAAACTCTGGATGATTTTGTTTCTATGCGGAGCATCCATTTTTTTTTTCAAGATTTCAAATAGATGCAAGCTTTCTCCACGTATCTGCTGCGGATGTATCTTCTACGGAAGGTAATGCTGCCTTTCAGAATGCTTTACGAAAAGTAAGCCAGTTAAAAGTCGTAAATGACACTGCTGAAAGGGCCGTTAAATTAATGCAAGACTTTAATGGACTAATCACAGCCGAAGATGAGCAAAACCAATTTTTATTACGATGTGTTCAGGAACATAGGCACTTATATCCAGATTGTAAAAAAAAGACTCTAAAAAGAAGTTATCCTGCTTAATTTTAAGGTTCTTTCAATAAATATTTGTCTACCCTAACCACTTTGTTTTATTTAATAGCGTTTTAATAAATTTTACAGTAACACAAATAATAGATAGGATATATCTCAGAATAATGGCTATATACTAAGACAAAGAAAACTTTGGGGGGTTGGTCGGCACGAGTTGCACTCGTCGTAGAAAAATTAAAATTTATATTTGAGTATATATTTACATTTATAAAAAATATATAGGGTAGGCGTTTTGAATTTCTAAAAAAATCGTCATATAAGGGTAACCCTAATATATATTTATATAGTATATATAGAATCAAATTGTAAGCAACTGTGTTAAATACTATGTAATGAATTCAAGCATTGACTATGTAATAAAGAACATACACTTCTTCATTGGAGTTCTCAGCTAAAACCTCAACCAGAAAACATTGCTTGTAATTAAATAAAATATTTACAGAAGTATTCGATGTAAGTTCCTTTTGTTTTGATCATTGCTTCGATCGAGCAAGTTCTGTTTTTTTTGCAAATTAATTTTTTTGAGCTTCAAGCATCATACGGTGTAAATTAAAATTTCTTTGGAGTAAAATCGACTAAGGTGACTGAGACGAGCACACACACTCTTGGACTTCTACTAAGACGTTTTAAAAGAAAACCAGTTTCTTTTGCTACGAACATTTCTTTATATCGGGAGTTCCTTACGAATGGGGGTTTTTTAGTTACTATTTTTTTTTATTTACTATAATTTTTATGGGGGATGGGGTCATATGTAGAAGTTCACGCAAGTGAGGAAAGTTTCTGATTGCCATTCACTTGGGAGTGGCCAGGAACGATTCTTTTTCATATGACTCAAGCAGCTCACGACTTCCGGTTTTTTTTCTATAAAGTGTTATTGTAAACAACGAAAAATGGAAAAGTGTATAGAAACAGAGTGCCTATTAAATGAATGAATAGAAAAAATTACAAAAAAATTCTTGAAAAATAGTTTAACAGAAAAGTAGAAAAGTAGTAACTGCATACAAGAAAGCTCTTAAAAAATGCTAATTAAATATAACTGTAATCGAAGAAGGCAGTTGAAAGTAAGTAGCAACAAAAATTACAGAACAATGCTGATTAACAGTTGTTGAACAAAAACATTACACGCTTTTTATAAAGCCACACACAGGTTCACCCATATACATATACATTCACGAACAAAATAACTCTAAACGCGTTAGGGCTACTTAAAGCTATTATATTTATTGTTGGCATTGTACAGATGGCGCTGCGCCACAACTTTACCTCGACACCTGAGCCCTTTATGGGTGATGCCATGCAGCAGCGAGCCGCAATGATCGCAAAACATCGGCGACAGGAAGGAGATATGCTGCCATTTGTGCGGCATCTGATGGGCCTGGGAATAGGTGAGAAAACTGATGGAAAATTAACATAAAGCTTAGCGGTAGTAGTTGCTGTTAAAAAACTAAATTCGTACGGAAATACTTAGCGATAAGTGAAAGTGCTTCAGAAGGAGAGATAAAGAGGGAGACAGATAGAAATCAAAGTAAAGTAGAAAACAAATGATCAAACAGCAAATAAAGAATACAGTAGAAACCGAAGTATAAAATAGTAAAAAAAGGATTCAAGAGAAAGAAAAAACATACAAGTGATAGTGGAAGAACCTTAGATTATGAGAAAGAAAGAAAATGGGCGTAGAAAGTAAAGAATAAAAGTCGATTAAAGTGGCAAGGTGGGTTTAATGAGCATTAGCCAATTGAGTTTGTCAAATTTATATGGTTGCATGTAGCCCAAATGTTTTATTTCGTTTTATTGCGCTTCCCGTAAATGCAGATGTTACACAAATATCATGAGGAATAAATGCCATTCACGCGAATTGAAATAACAGAGCAAAATGCGCTTACACAAATGTAGCTAAGCACTTTACACATGCATAACTACAGCATGTAAATACAGTTACGATATATACACACACACAATTGTACAAAGAAACCGAAATGTCGAAAAATGGGTGAGAAATGGCTGATGTGATAAGTGAAAATTCAACTGTTATTTTTTGCAAAATTTTTTCTCATGTTGCATATACGCCTGGTTGTTTGCAGTACAACATAGAATACAAGTTAAGTTGACTACTAAAGCCAGTGATAAGAAATGCTCCATTGGGACATGATTTCACTTAAGTTTAAAGACTTGCTGGAACATTGAAGCTTTGTAATAGCAACCGCATTTGAGCGGAATATGTAAATGAGACTTTTATACAACATTATTTTTATATTAGATGAGAACAGAAGATTTTTTTTGTTTTGTTTAAAAAAAAAATTATTTATAATTATTTCATTGAAAAAACTGGACATCTACCAATAAAAAATTGATAAAATTTCTCAAAATTCCAAATTTCAAAATTTCAACTCTAGTTACACAAATTACAGTTTTAAGTTGGATTTCTCAATTCACATTTTACTATTTACTTTTTAGAAATATTCGCTTTTATATTATATAGGTTTTTTTAATATTTAATCTGTATCTTGACCAAACGAAAGTGTATAACTTTAGGATTGACGAATTTATTTACTAAGGCAATTGTTAATCTTTCCTATTTACAGAAATAAAGAGAACCTTAATGGTCCATAGCTTTAAAGCATACCAGAATTCGTTGAAAGAGCTAAACGAATTTAAATACGACTTATAGATGCTGCTGCCTTATAAATATTTATTCGATTTTTAAACTCTCGCAAAAAAGTTGCTAGCAACAAAATTGCTAGAGAGTATTATAGTTTTGTTCACATAACGGTTGTTTGTAACACCCAAAACTAAACGAGTTAGATATAGGGTTATATATACCAAAGTGATCAGGGTGAAGAGTGGAGTTCAAATCCGAATGTCTGTCTGTCCGTCCGTCCGTCCGTTTGTGCAAGCTGTAACTTAAGTAAAAATTAAGATATCTTGATAAAACTTGACACACTTATTTCTTGGCACCATAGGAAGGTTGCTGGATTTTTGTACATATCTCGGAAACCCACAGAGGTATATAAACCAAACTTTCTGCAGTCGTTTTTTTTAGCCACTTTCTAATACAGTCCAAAAATGAAAGAAATCGGATAATAACCACGCCCACTTCTCATACAAAAGTTAGGTTGAAAATTACTAAAAGTGGGTTAACTCACTAACGAAAAACGTCAGAAACACTAAATTTCACATAAGAAATGGCAGATGGAAGCTGCACTCAGATTTTTTTACAAAATGAAAAATAGGCGTGGCGTCGCCCACTTATGGGTCAAAAACTATATCTCAAGAACTACTCGACCGATTTCAATGAAACTTGGTTTGTAATAGTTTCTTTACATCCCAATGATATGTTGTGAAAAAAATTGTGCCAAATCGCTTCACAACCCCGCCTACTTCCTATATACCAGAACTTTGAAGACAATCTGAATCGTTAACTTTACAATATATAAAGTAAGGACTAGTGAAGATATCGATGCAGAACTTTGCACAAATACTACCATTATAGTGTGGCAGACCCATAATATAAATAATGTTAAATAAATAAATTGCGAGAGTATAAAATGTTCGGTTACAGCCGAACTTAACCCTTCCTTACTTGTTGTATGTAACATTTTTTAAGTAATTAATAGAATTATGAACTAATATTCATTTTGAATTTTGTCAAACTCAGTGACACTAAATTGACAAATTAATGGCACGTACATCTATTGCATATTTAAAAGAGGTTACGAAGTGGTTAAATTTCATACAAACTTTATTGACGAGTAAAAATGTTAATGTCGCTAATGTCGCTAATAAAATGACAACCACTGCCATTGAATTTGAAATAATGAAACCCACACATTATACTGAAACCATTTCATTAGATAGCATTGGTATTCAAAAAGTCGTTAAATGTCTTTTATTAGTTCATATTTGGATATCAACATATCAAATTCAATCTATTAAAACATTCAGAAATTTTCCAGTATCAATGACATAATTTTGATACTACTCTGTCAAGTAGTGTAATTACTTCTACTTTCATAAAACTGAAATTTTTGAAGTGGATATTTGTATCTTATATAGTTCCACGTTGAAGTTGATCATATGAAGATCAGCATAGACATTTGCCAAATTAAATTATAGGGTGCTTTTTAGTGGTTTAATTGACAGAAGAATGGTTGTCAAACTAGCTTTCGAAGTAAATACTTCGGTTTAGTAATTATTTTATGAAATAATATATCTAGCTAAAGTGTTATGTTGATGAAAAAAAACTTTTAGACTCCCTTGCATGTAGAAAAAGTTACAAATTGCAAGCCACAGATATTTTTGATATCTAGCCCATTATTAACTAGGTAAGATCGGCTATTCTGGAAAAGGTCTCGCTAGGATGTTCTAACACTGAATTCCGTAAAATTTTCTAAATATTTAATCTAATTATATAATCTACCATTTACAAATATTATATAATTTTTCTATTGTAATTGTCCTTGAGCTGTAGTGATACGCCTAACTTCGAAAAAAATATTTAAAAAACAATCTAATTTTTTATATATTTTTCTTAAAAAATCGCATAAAACTATACATCCACCAACCGTTAATCCGTCTGAAAAACTGCCCGCCAGATATTGTGATAAAGAAAACTACCATAAGTCTAACAAATATTTTCACATTTGTGGAATCTAACGGAATAAAGGAACAAAAATAAAGCGAACCAAATAAATGACAGCAAATACAAGAAATAATTTCATATTACACATAATGATTTACACATCTAAAAATATGCTTAAACAAATGTGAATCATAAAAAGGTCGTTAAGGCCAAACAGCTGAGGTCTCGGTTGCCTAACTCTTAAATGACAAACAGAGAATGTGGCACAAAAGGGAGCAAAGAATAGTTTACAATGCTTAAGGGATGCCATACATACATATTATAATAATATAGATATATCTGATATATATATACGAATAATTTTCTTATATCCTTTCATCATGTCTATCTACACATATTTTCACAACATATCATTGGAATGTAAGGAAACTGTTACAAACCAAGTTTCATTGAAATCGATCGAGTAGTTCCTGAGATATGGTTTTTGACCCATAAGTGGGCGACGCCACTCCCATTTTCCATTTTGTAAAAAAATCTGAGTGTAGCTTCCATCTGCCATTTCTTATGTGAAATTTAGTGTTTTGACGTTTTTCGTTAGTGAGTTAACTCACTTTTAGTAATTTTCAAACCTTTGTATGGGAGGTAGGCGTGGTTATTATCCGATTTCTTTCATTTTTGGACTGTATTAGGAAGTGGCTAAAAAAAACGACTGCAGAAAGTTTGGTTTATATAACTCTATTGGTTTGCGAGATATGTAAAAAAACTTAGTAGGGGGCGGGGCCACGCCCACTTCCCCAAAAAAATTACATCCAAATATGCCCCTTCATAGTGCGATCCTTCATACCAAATTTTATTTCTATAGCTTTATTTATGGCTTAGTTAAGGCACTTTATGTGTTTTCGGTTTTCCCCATTTTGTGGGCGTGGCAGTGGTCCGATTTTGCTCAGCAACCTTCCTATAGTGCCAAGAAATAAATGTGTCAAGTTTCATCAAGATATCTTAATTTTTACTTAAGTTACAGCTTGCACAGACGGACGGACGGACGGACAGACAGACATTCGGATTTGAACTCCACTCTTCACCCTGATCACTTTGGTATATATAACCCTATATCTAACTCGTTTAGTTTTGGGTGTTACAAACAACCGTTATGTGAACAAAACTATAATACTCTCTCACAACAAAGTATAAAAACTCTGCACTCCACTTCATTTCCTTTAACCACATTTTCTCCAACATTACAGCACTGATATACGCGTCTTATATCCGCACAGCTGCGTCAAACTCTCCGCACATAATTCATCTCAAGCATTGGCTTTTGAAAAATGGCCGAAAAGTAGCAAGCTGACAGATTTGGTCAAAGCGCATACACACACACACCCTCATATGTATATTTAAAAGCCTGTTGCCGAAGTTGTTGCAAGTGGAGCGCAACCCACTTTTTGGCTTTTGAGTGGAACACACAATTCGTGTGCTGCCTGTTGAGCTGAGTTGAATGGCGCCATTTTGTTTGCACTTGGAGTTGGTTTTCGGGAAGTTATGTGCAAAGTTTTTATGGTTTGTATTTTATGTATACGAATATACTTGTTGCTGGTATTTTGTATTTTCATAGCGGCTGCGGACCACTGCTTGCTTTACCCCCAAAGGGGACTTGGCATTTAATTGAGCGATTTCACTGTTGCTTTGTTTCATCAGTTTTGTTACGAGTTGATTTTTATGTATGTGTTCTTTCGCTTTTGATTCTCTTCAACATTGTGCTGGAATCGGAAAATGTTTGTCGTGCTATATGTGTGCTTGCTTATTTTTTATGGACTTGCTTAATATTAATTTTGTATAATTTTTCAGCCATATGTTTTTGTCGTTTGAAGTTGTTGTTTTCACTTTATTGCTGTATTGCTTTTCGCTTTTTTCGTACTTGTGAAGTTACATTTTTCGCACAGTCAAACTTGTTTCTTGCAATTATTATTTTATGTCTTTAAAAATTAGGGTTTCGTGGTGGACTCTTATGTTATTTTTCTCTTAGTTTTTTTCTTTCTTTAGCATTAAGTTGTTTCTGCAGTTTGGAATTCATCAAAAAAAATATATATTTTTCTTAAATCAAATTTTCACTATTACCAAAATTTTTTCAAGACATTTGTTTTGCTTTTTTATATTAGATATAGAAGCACAATCTTCAATAAATTAAACTAGTTTTCCATACTATATAAGATTTCTTCATATTTGTACCTTGGGTTACATAGAACAAGTAATATAGACCTGTGGAGAATTGCAAGCTCTTGACAAAGTTTAATGAAATCATAGCAAAAATTACTTGAGGCTTAGAAAATCATTAGACATTCCAGTTAATGAACTATGTAACAGAAATAACTTTATATAAGAGTGAATGAACTCAGCTTTCTGAGATGTCTAGAACTTCTGGGACCAAAATGTGTCAAAGTGATCAACTTTAAAGAACGAAATACCTTCTTTAACTAGAACTTGACGAAGAAAGAAAGAAGGAAAACACCAGTCGTTTGAATTGTTCACTAATTGGTCCGTGTTCTATAATAGATGCACGAGGTTAGATTTGCATTGAGGAGTGGAAACAAAGCAAAATATTTATTTAGATAAAATTTGGCACTGATATCCGAGGCCAATTATGCAAAACAGTGACCTAAATTGATCAGTTCTTGATCACATTAAATGTCATCGGTTTCTTCAGAAACTTTAAACAGTTTAGACTTCGGTCACTTGCCAGGATTGGGGGCACTGATAAGGGTTGGATAAGAGGTTATTAATGAAGAGGCGGAGTTAGAAAGATGAAAGATCATCGGTCATATGAATATCCAATTAATGCTCCAAGTGCACCAATTTTGATACTTGAAAACAAAGAATAATGACAATTAACTACCGAAGCATAAGCGGCTTTGGATTTAAAGATCTTATCTCAATATCAGTCAAAATTATTAATTTCTTGTTGGGATATCATTTTCGAGTCGTTCCATAGTATTGAGTTTTCCAAAGCATTGAAATAACTACATCAAGCCCAGATCCTGATGAATGTGTTTCCTTCTTGAACACGGGAGCTTCTCTCATAGGAGCTCTTTTGTCATCTCCACTGTTCAAATAATGGTAGGACATCGGAAGATTGAAACAAAATTATTTATTGATAAATTCATCTCCTAGTGGGCTACGTTTTTATATACAAAAAATTATTGGAGATCACAACATGTCTGTCCTATTCTAGGCAGCTGCTTTATCACCCACTTCTTTCATTCAACGAGACTGTCCTTATTCCGTACTTTCCTCACAAAAACACTGTGAAAAGTCGTTTCTTGGATTTGCACAATTGTGAACACATTTTATTAAACTTCCGCAATTTAATTTCAAACGTTTGCAATGCAAATATTCATTTTCAAATGTCTTTTCTCTGAATCAAAAATCTATAAAAATGAGTTAAATTGGAAGTGCTCTCACTACAAAGCTTCTAACACAATTTTGACTTTTTCACCTTTATTCAAACAACAGTTGGGATCTTATCAATTGATTAAAATTGTTCAGCACAACTTCAATTAAATTTATCTTAAATTTTATTTTATTTACGGCATCTAATTGAAAAATTCTGTAGGACTTCATTTCTGCCAGCCAGCAGCTTCTTCGTCAGCTAAGTAAATGGTAAAAGAGCGCCGCCTGCAGTCAATCACAGCCAAGTTCGTGCGTCTCACAATTTAATTGGATTGATTTAAATTGATGTCGAATTTCATAGCATTGGAAGATTGAGATAAAATTAATGCGCCGCTCGTTGGTGAAGTTTCACTTTCGAACTTCAACTTTTTGCGGATGCGAGTAGTTGCGTGAAAGGTAATTACGATCATCAATTCAAATGAACGAAAAACGAAAAATATTCATATTAAATGACAACACCGTCAGTGGGTTTAACAACTTCGTCTTCAATGGTATTCATACGCCATGGAGCGCTCTTGTAAAAAACAACATGTGAATTGCGCTTAATGAAGGGCACTCCATTGGGGGGAGGTTTCATAAAAAATGCATGGAAAGCGCCTCAGGTAAAAATAATCGCAAAATAGAGAGACCGTTAGACAGTTGGCGCGTCAGTTGTTTGTAAGTTTTTATGCCGTGCTCACGAGTTGACTAGTTTTTACTGGCCCTCTGGCCACCTACCACCCAGAATTGTTGCTCTAATGTAGTTTTGTTGCTGCATAGTTTTCTACATACGAAAAAAATTGAAATGTTTCTGCCTACGTTTGTTTGTCTCTTCAACTGTCATTTTACTAGTTTTAGTTTTCTTTTGCTACGTATTTTCTCCTCACACACATACAGACAAAACAAATAATGTGTGCTTATGTTCGCCTTAAATTGTTATATGAAACATTATTATGGCGTTTAACAGCGAAATTTGCATTCATAAATATTTGATGTGTGTTTTGTGGGCTTAACTGTTTTTCATGATATTTCTTGATATTTATTCAATGTTTTCTTTTTCTATTTTTCGTTCAAATTCGTCTTATTGTGTTTGACTTTAGTTATTTAACTCACTTAACTTATGCCACTTAACTCTTCAATTCAAATTAGTCAGTGCGTTATGGTTTATTATACACATAAAATGCATGTATTTAGTGATTATAGTAATTAATTGCCGTCTTGTAGTAAATTTCTCTACTGGATAAGGAAGTACTTGAAGTTGTATGTTAAGTATTTGAGAAAGTTTTTCAAATATGTAGGTAGTGGTCATAATACTGACGTTGTTTAGTTAAATAAAAAAAATATGTACAAGTTTGTATTTATTTATCGGATTCAACAACCAATATCGTAACACTCAATAGTCTGCAGTCTTGTCAACTGTTGTCATTATCATAGTCAAATTGCTAAACATTTCTTTTTTTAATTTTGAATCACTCAATATTTAATTTTTCATTGAAATAGTTCCTATTTCATTAAATCAAATGCACTGACTGTGATTGTTAAATAGTTGCCGTTTCATATATATATATCAATTTGTAACAGAAAAAATGTAATTTTACTTATCAATCATATCACATCCAAAAAATGAAGGACACTTCTTGACAGTCATTGACAAATAGTTGTCACTTCATTTATATAGCAAAATCATACTTATCAATTCTATAGCATTATAAACTAAATTGAAGCTATTTAGTGGAACACTTATAGTTGTAAAATTTTCTGTTTAGTATCATTAAATTTGCCATTATGAAAATAGCATATTATTAAGCAATACTGTCTCTTTTAGACAATAAATATTACTAATATGGAATCGAAATTGTGGGCATTTCTTTGATGCTATAGAAATGTAAGTTATTGAAAGGGTAAAATTGTCAGTTTATTTTCTTTCGAAATTTTGATAGCAGCGCCATCTTTCGCAATATCTTTTTGAATATTAATAATATAAATTTGTATTAATTTTTAATTGATTCAAATGCAAAATATATCAATAGATAAATATTTATTTTAGAAAGCTTTCGATCTGAGCGCCATCTTGCTGGTAGAGTTTACTTACTATCTTAATTGAAATACTTCAAATTTGATCTCAAACATGAGAAACGTTGGTTAAAGCGGATTCATGAGATCCCGGCTTACTTACGATTTTATTTTTTTGCAAGTAATAGAAGCCAACTTTCAAGTCTAACTTTTGGAAATTGCTCAACTATTTTTATACATTTCAGTATTTATTGAAGATCGCTTACGTTGTTTTTCAAATGAAGTTAATTTGTAGATAATTATTGATAATACATATAATATTTATTAAGTATTATTTGAATCATAAACCTATAACAAATTTAAAACCCACTACACTACTACACAACCAATATTTATCTAACCTAATGTGATTTCAACTACTCAGCACTCGAAACTGCCACATGTCAACAACTTCAAGCGCATTAATATTCATCAGGGTTGCTGAAAGTCAGAAATACCGTCAGCGCAGTCAAATTGAGCGAAGACACGCAAAGTCATTGTCGAAAAAAGGATTGCTGGCAAAATAAGATGAGGGGAAGAAAGTGGTACATATATGCACATTTTTGAGAGTTTATACACGCATTACGTGTCAAGCAACAGCGCGAATCGGCAAGCAATAGATGCATATCTCGTCAATCATACAAGTCGCATGTGACACCTTGACAACAACAATAACAATATGGTGAAATTTGCAGTAAATGTGAGGCGGGAACACAAAAGGAATTTATAAATTCAATATTTTGTAGTTATTTGCATATATTTGTAAATATACTAAATCTTATATACACACCTCCACATATATTCAAAGCTTTGCCCACTTCAGTCTTTTCAAGTGCTTTGCCGGCTGCCTAAGTACTTGGCTGGTTTGTTGGTGCACATACTCTCCTACACAAATACCCAAACGAGTATAAATTGCCAACAAAGCTTCTCTAAAAACTGTTGCCACGTGTACGCGCACTCACACATATCCAAAGCAAACTCAAACGCACGTTGCAATATTAGATTTTATACATGTATATGTGTGTACCTGTCATATTTGCCAATGGCACGCATGTGTGTGCTTTGCTCTACTTTTATATATGACACAAATTTATGGCATGGCAATTTAACATTGAAAATGGCCACATCAGCAGATAAGCTCTTAACACACGCGCTAAGAATTCAAAAATACATACATACTAACAACCAAACGAATTAGCAGGAAGTCTACGTCTGACTGCATCAGATTATACAAAAAAAAGGAAAATGATAGAAATGAAGCATACATTTAGACTGCGCGCAAATTGAGATTTTTTTTGCCGTTTTTTGTGTGTTGAAGGTGGCAGCTACTGAGAAAATATTTATCAATTTTGTTATGCGGAAAGAATTTTGTGTTTGTGTATTATACGCGGACTTGGGCCTATGTACAGGCGCTAATTGGTAGTGTAAATATCCGGAAATTAGATTTTAACACTTATGACATACATGATGTTCTGCGATATGAGGTTCAAAGCAGTTCTTAAATGTATAGGGTGCTTCATTTTGTTTTAGCTACAAGTTATAGTTCTATTACTAAGCTTAAGTATAATTGAAATTTGGAGAGCAGCTGAGAAAAGTTGAATATATGTTAATTAAGCCAAATTAGAATATTAAAAATATAAAAGTCATTAGAAATTATTTAGAATTTTCTCACTTATTACTGACATAATTAGCCTTTAAGACGAGCTTCACACTGCCGACTATTAAACAAAATTTTCAAATCTGTAATATTCTTCACATCGTAGCTGTCTATTAAACCTTTTATGTCATAACTATTAATTGATTCCCCCAACGTTGAAAGCGATTCTTTTACACTAAGAACAATCGTAGAGTTAAAACCATCCACAACAATAATTTTGGAGCTTTTTAAGTTATCAAATTTATATAAAAGGGTGACTATGGTCATTTGTAACCACCAATATGTAAATGCATCTATGGGCAAGTGAATACATAAATATGCAGATTATTCTGTTGTTGTTGTTGCTTTTGTA
This sequence comes from Zeugodacus cucurbitae, assembly GCF_028554725.1. NCBI lineage: Eukaryota > Metazoa > Arthropoda > Insecta > Diptera > Tephritidae > Zeugodacus > Zeugodacus cucurbitae. The sequence goes on from NC_071671.1 coordinate 20,828,300, forward strand.
ACTTTTATATACGCATACATTTGCCTTTAATTAACTGTGGACGCACTCTACATACATATGGCTGTGTTGGCATTCACTGGCTGCAAGCGCGACTGTTGCTATTTACTATGCTACCCACACATACACATATATCTAGATATAACTTTATACATATATGAGAGTATTTACATACGTTTATGTGTCTATTTATAAAACTACAAACTAAACAATAGTTTTAGTATTTATTGCAGGCTTTGTTACTGCAGATTTGTTTCAGTCTTACGCGTACACAAGTACACAAATATTCTAATAATCTCAAGCCTATTTTCTCCTTGGGTTTTGTCACATGACAATTGCCGCAACAAATGATTTTATGCCTTTTATTGTTCGCTGTGTGTATAGCCTTATCTTTCTCTGTTATAGCTTTTGTTTACACAAGTGTTGAGTCACGGTGTTTTATACATAAGCAATGACATAGCGAAGAATGTGAAAAAATAAATTGTATGGTTAATAACAGAATTTTTTAATTGCCAATATGTTTTTAGATAAATATGAATGAATAAAATATGGCTTGTTTGCATTGTTCATCACGATAGCTCTAAGTACTCTGATTTCACTAGTGCACACATTGTGGTAAAAAGCTGCAACTCCGAATATATCACTTTATTTCGTTCAGAGATGGAAATATATGGGAAAGTACAGTTATTATTTTTTTCCCATAGACACTTTCACAGACTTTGATGATGAAATATCGATTAGCTTTTTGATTATAGATACAATTATTTTGGTAATTCGGTCTCTTCCATGGATAAAGACTTTGATATAGGAACTTTACTATGCCTTTCTTGAGAAGAACTCAACAAATATAGTGATAACAATCCAGAATCGATAATTCAAGCAGTTCTTTTTGGTATTGTGTATGACTTAGTCTGGTTTATGATTTTTACAGAGCTACCTATTAAACAGTGAAATAAGCTTGACCTAAAAAGTTTAAGTTACACCTGTTAGTTTAATTCTATTTAAGCAAATCTGTACTATTACATTCTTATTCTGAACTTCCAGTCCATTATTCCTCCATTTCTCATCAAATACCATAATTTTTTTAATAAGTCTGAAATTTTAAAAATTTATTAGTAAAAATATCACTCATACGACATGGTGCTTCATACGAAAATAAACACAAAATCCTTACGAAGAGTTTAAAATTTCATTTTTCAGCTTTAATTAATATTTAATTATAGTAAACAAAGTTAATTACACCACCAAACTACTACCAAATTACACTACCAAATTCTTAATCCCACACATCCTTGATAATCCGTCCAACAATATTCATTAAAAACGGTCAACTCAAGGTGTTGATATTTCATATTGCGTATTAAGTAAAAGCCATACAGAGGCAACGACGTGAAAATCGAATCAGTGAAAATTGCAAGATTGTGTCTTAATGCCGCTTAAGCGCGCCCAAGATGGTATGTAAGGATGTGTAAGGTAGTAAACCAGAATGTATGTGCACGTTGTGACAGTATTTTATGCACAATCTCAGCTTTATGCGCAACAAAAAAAAGATAATATTTAAATGAAATTGCACACAGAGGGATTGCGTGCGTGCAGGCAGCATCTACGGTTGTCAGGTGAGCGGAAAATTGAATATAAAGTGGAGCTGGGCTAATGAAAAGAAATGTTTGATGGCTTTTGAAAAAGAAAGAATAATGAATAAGTTAAGAATCGTTGATGGTGAGCCAGATTATTTTAAATATTCAAAAAAGACCAAATTATTTGTTGTTTAAGGAAGCTGTCTGGACATTTTGGAAGTGATTGGTAGACAATGAGTAGGTTAAATGATTATTTTATGACATATTTTCAAACTTTTGGAAATCATTGCATAAGTTAAAAAAAAAATTATAAGGAATTTGCTAAAACATTTTATCATTTCATGTTTTTTTCATTTTCTATCAGATTTATTGATCTGATTGACCTATACATAGTTTTATATTTAAATATTTGAACCTTAAATTAACCTCTTCATTAGCAGATCGTTTGAATGAAAATTTAAGAGCAAATTGAAAAAAAAAAAATCTTATACGTCATTATTTTTTAAATAAAATAATAAAAAAAGTTCCTTCATCAAACACATCTCACTCTCATATACTTTCCAAAACTTGTTGAGTGTGTAATTTTCTTACATCACTTGGCACTGTCTTAAAACTCATAAGTTCTACTTCGTACACGCACACATACTCTCAGTCTGCTGTTACCTGAGCATTTGAGACCCTGATGATAGATGCCGTAGAGTAGCGAGCCGCAGTGGTCGCAAAATGTGGGACCGCCAAATGTGAATGGTTCGAAATGATGCACTGTTTGTGGTGAATCCTGTGATTTTTTATATTGTTTTTTTTTTGTTATTTAAAAAAATGTGTTTATATATTTTTTTTTTAGTTCGTTTTATTAATTTATAATTATTTTTCAAAATTTGAAAATAGTAGAATATTTTTAAAAATTTTTTAATGCACAAATTTTAAAATATTTTCCAGATTTGTTTTTAATTTTTTGGTTATTTTTCATTATAAATATTTTATTTTTCAAATAACATTATTTTTATATTTGTGTTTTTGCATTTTTCACGAGCCCGTGTAAATATTTCCAGCCAATTACGCAACGTACACAATCAATTTTACACCGTTACACGAGATTGTATTGGATTTCATCGTTTATTGTCGTTAAATACAGTTATTGTTGTGATGTTGGCGTATTGTTTGTGATTGCAAACAGTTGGCAACGACATTGATTGCGCGAATTTGTATGTCATGAGAGTTTCACAGGTGATGGTTTTACAAAGTTTTCAGTTTAAATTTTATTGCCGATTTTTAGTGTAGAGATCCATTTGAGAGTATAAAAATGTTATGAACATTTTTAAATTTTGTATTTTTAAATTTATATTTTCGATTTTTATAAAGTTTCATAACGGTTTATTAGATTTTTGTTTTGCATAGCGTTGTTGTTCGACAAATTTTAAATTTTTTTTTAAATGTTAGTTTTTTATAATTTTTTTTATCAATTTTCGTTGGTGAGATGATTGTTTGTTGAATGTTGGACGCACAAAACGATACACAGGACACGTGATATGTTGCAATTTGCATGTGTCAAGTTGCAGTTGATGAATTTGATGTTTTAATTGTTTTTGATGTTGATGTGAAAAACGCATACAAAAAGAAGAAGAAAATATGTGAGAATGCAATGAAGAACTACTGTTTATATAATATTTAATACTGTTTATATATTAAATAAATATGGCATAATTTTTTTTAAATATTTCTAAAATTATTATTGTCAATATTGATACTACGATTTTAAAATATATTGTAGATAATTTTTTTGATAATAATTTTACTTAAATTTCCTATTTCCTCACTTATAACCAAAAATATATAAAAAAAAAAACAATTATTATAAATTATATATAATTTTGAATTTTTTTTAACTTCACCAGTGCTTTTTAAAAACTTTATTTAAATTAAAAATTTTGAAGACTTAAATTAAGACTTATAATTAATTATTGGTGGAGTATGTCTCAGGACAATACCACGGTTGGAATGAAACTCTAACTGATTTAAAGTATATGCCAAGAAAGCTTTAAAATTTATTTATATAGGATTCGAAAGGTTAGAGAATTTTTACTCCCTTAAAGATTTGAACATAAATAGTAGCCAAAATTTATATATAGACTTATTTCAGACAAGAGACGCTATAATGCATATCTTCCTGAATAACCTAGACAATGTAGGGATCTTATATTACAAATATAAAATAATGATAGTTGCTAGGTAGTTCTATATCGGAGCGACTTTGGGGGAAGCTCTATTTAAACTTAACGCAATCATTATTTTCATTTGCATTGTTTCAGAAGAGCTAATTGTAACTAAAAATTGTGAAATTAAGAATTTCGTGAGTTTAGAAGGTTCAAGGGGTCTATTATTCTACTGTGTGTTCGATTCAACCACTTTTGCTTAGTGAGTTCAATAATAAAGTAGAGGATGTATTGACAGATTAAGATTAAGTCAAATATGAGATAAGTTGTTCGATAAGTTCGATAAGTGAATGATAGATTCCAGGTAGGAAGACTAATCGGTCCAAAATAATTAAAGTTTTCCGAATTTTTAACAATAAAAATCGGAGGCCTTGATTTAGATTAAATTTCGGATAACTCTAAGACTACAAGTAATATTAAGGATTAATTAAAGTTTAAGCAATTGAATCTTCATGCATTTTAAAGTCTTAATAACGAAAGAATCGTTTGGTGACATTGCTGTGGCACGCTTAAAGCCATATACATCCTTACGGAAGTGGTGTTGCGCTACTGAAAAAAAAAATATAAAAATATTAGGTCTACAACTTTGCTTCCGCCGTTTTTTGTAAATTTAAGGTTTTTTTTTGTATAATAACGGTTACAAAAATGTTATTCAAAATATTAGCCGTCGCTCGCAACTACTTTTGACCATCTTTCTGGCAGCATGCATATTCCGTGCAAATGTCGAGAATTCGGATCAAAAAGTGACATTTTCAGTTGAGAATAAGTTTGGGATGCAAACAGATGTCTACAAATATTTTGTTGGGTTAATGTGGACCCAATGTCCAAGGTCGATATAAAACGATTTAATCGACCAGTGCTTTACCCTACAGACTTCTATTGGAAAACGGCGGAAGAAAAGTTGTAGACTTAATATTATTTTCTGGATTGATGTGAAATTTAAATTCCAGAGATTTCACGCGAAATAACAAACAAATGCGCTTCTATGAAGAGTCAAGCGAGGGATTAAGAGATACAGCTAGAAGAAGATAGTTAAAGAAAGTGTGACGATATTCACACTTTCACACTCATTTACATATTTACACGCGTGTGTGGGTGCGTAGAGCACTGTGTGAAATCTCGCACACACACACACACACACATTTATGAAAATATTTGTTGCAAACCACTCAAGTGGTTTACTTTGTTCGATAAGTTTTTATTATTTTCTGTGCTGCAAAATTAAGCGAAAGTGCAGAAAGTGTGGAGCAAAAATTGTTGTTTGCATTACAATACCTGTGTCACGCTTGATGTAGAATAAGACACATTCAAAATAAAATTTCTTGCACTCTAAATTTCGCAGAAATCAGACAGGGACTGACGCTTGACTCAAGCTTCGACTGCTTGCCGCACTTAATATTTGCCTTTGCATTTGCTGACAGTTTGTTGCATGCAAAGAAAATTGTTGTTGCATTACGCATTCACGGGAATGTTTGTATGTGTGCGCGCGTAACTTTTGACCAACAAAAGTCTATATATAGTACATATTTATGAGCAGTCCTTGTGTGGCATGCAACATGCCTCTGGGTAGCACACACGCTGCCGCACACTCGTGATTACCCGGATGGGTAATCTGTTTCTTGGTATTCAGGCACCCTAGCTGGGCTCTAAGCTACGGGGGGGTCGGCAGGTCGCGGATAGCCGAACGGCCTGTAGTAGCAGGTTAGTTGCGAGATAAGTTAAAACGTATAAGCAATCCCCGACGATGAGCGACAAGAGTGAAGGATGCGGTATAAATGCTAGCAGATCCGATGAAACTCCTGTGACAGTGGCGAATCGACACCGCCTCTTAGAATTAAGTGTTCCCATTATTATTCTTGGACGTAATGAGCCAAAGAAAATCCAGGCGCGACAGACCCATAGTGGGCGGCTTCCTGGTCAGCGTCTGTTCACCAGGTTAGGTGCGGCTGCCATCATGAATCGATCGGTACGCACCGCGGCACACTGGGAGTCCCTCGAAGTAACGACAGCAACTTCTCTGCTGTCGTGACCGAAAGGGTGATGTGAGCCTGCTCTGTCGAGGTGTCAGTTGCGGTGTGTATCAGTAACCCGCCCCTTCGGGCTCTGATCAAGGAGTGTGCATTGGACGTAGGAGTAGTAGCCTACGTTGCCCCGGGCGAGCGCCGGTCCGTCCGTGTTTTCCGGGACTGGTAAAGCGAAGGACAGGCCTTAGGGAACTGGGGTAGGGGCCGTGCCCCGAGGGTATGCCCGTTCCTGTTTATTTCGGCCCGCCCCCCTGCACACGATGCGCTGGTAAATACAACCAATGGAGAGTAACATGAGAAACAAAACAACACATGTCAACAATAACAGTAGTAACAGTTTGGGTGATAATGATAGCAAGCTACAAGATACATACTCTTTCCAAACGACGCCGAGTGTGGATTCAGACCCGTTCAAGCGCGTACCTAAATTAGGTAGGTCCCCGGTGAAAAACCTTAGCATTGAAAAACCAGCTCGAGCGAGATCATCGCCACCAGTGCTATGTGATGCGCTCACGAAGACAGTACAACCTCGGGAGACTATATGTCTGAGCTGGGGGATACGATCAAGAAGTTAAATGAAATAATGAGTCCATCAATAACAGTATGAGAGATCTTCTAAGTCTGATAACAAAGCTGTATGCAAGTGCTCAGGAGGAGCACATCGCAAACAAAGAAATAAGACGTAGTATTCTCACGATGCCAATGACAGTTGAAACAACGCCAAAGAGACCCCGTGAGGAAAAACAGCTGAAACGTAGAACGCCCCCAAAGAGAAACAAAACCACACATAAAGAAACTGCGAGCAATATAGAAGCTAAGCCAAACAATGATACAAAGGGAAACAGTCCTGTTAAAAGCAAAGATAATGAGATGGGAAAGAAAGATGGATAGATTAACGTTAAACGAAAATCACAAAGGAAGGCTCCTAATAAACCCCCACCTAGACCCGATGCTTTAATCATCGAGCGGACTGGTGAAATGTCCTACAGCGACATTCTAAGAGCAGTGAAGAAAGACGATAAACTACAGAAACTCGGCGAAAATGTGACGAGGATTAGAAAGACGGCCAAAGGTGAAATTCTTATAGAACTAAAAGAGGCGCAAATGAAAAGCACTGGTGAGTTCCCGACCGAGATAGGCAAAGTACTAGGAAACGAGGCGCAGATTAGAACACTAACCCACGAAGTAATGGTGGAAATCAGAGATCTCGACGAAATCACAACTAAGGAGGACATCGCCGAGGCAATTCGCTCTCAAATAAAAGAGTTATCAAATTTTGACAAAAAGTCGATCAGAAGCATTAGACCGGCGTATCTTGGAACGCAAATAGCCGTGGTAAGCCTACCAGCCGTCGAAGCAAGAACTCTCCTAGACACACATAAAATAAAGACAGGCTGGGTAGTGAGTAGAATAAGGGCGAAACTAAACTTAAGGAGGTGTTTCAGGTGTCTGGAATACGGACATTTAGCGAAAACTTGCGCCAACCCTGACGATAGGAGTCAGTGTTGCGTCAAGTGTGGCGAAATCGGACACTTTGCGAAAGAGTGCTGCCAAAAACCGTCATGTAACGCACGTAAGAAAAAAGGTAGAGAAAACACTGACCACCAAATAGGTAGCTAGAGGCGTGTAAAAGCACCAAAAAATGAGAGTAATGCAGCTTAACTTAAACCACTGCAAGGCTGCACAAGAACTTCTTGGGCAAACTGTGTACGAGCAACATTTGGATGTGGCTATAATAAGTGAGCAGTATAAGAACATAAATGACGGGTCATGGATCTCCGACAGTACAAGCAAAGCTGCTATATGGGCCTGTGGAGGAAAAACATTCCAAGACAAGCCGTTGCTAGGTAAATCATACTACACTCGTGCAAAAATAGACGGGATCAATTTCTATAGTTGCTATATCCCGCCAAGCGTACCCCAAAATGACTTTGAAAAAATACTAGACGACCTGGTGAGAGAAGTCCTGACCACTACGATGAATGTAGTGGCAGGTGATTTTAATGCGTGGGCGATGGAGTGGGGTAGCACCTGTACGAACAGGCGCGGAGACACTCTACTCAAAGCATTCTCTTTATTAGACGTGGTGTTGCTAAACACCGGAAACAAAAACACTTTTGAAAAGAATGGCCGCGGTTCTGTGATCGATATCACATTCGTCAGCAGCCCTCTGGCGC